>NW_007727188.1:854110-854921 GCF_000696425.1 Galeopterus variegatus
TTTCAATTGAGTCATCAAAGTTGTGCCCTGACCCGCCCTGCCCAGCAGGTGTCCTGTCTCTTTGGCTTGGAGTGAACTACTCAGGGGAGGGTCCCTCAGCATACAATTCCTCTTTGACTTTCCACGGCACAGGTCAGCCTTTTCGGAGGGCTGACTAATAAATTTCAATGTAGCTCGGGGAGACTCCGGGTACCCCTTTCCCCACCAGAAGTCAGTTAGGGGCTCTTCCAAACTGAGGTCCCCAGAAATGGAATCTGCCTCTCGGGAAGAGGGAATTTATCTGTGGCCGACGCCCAGGGTGTGGCAGAGAGACGATCTGGGCGG
This sequence comes from Galeopterus variegatus, assembly GCF_000696425.1. Classification (NCBI taxonomy): domain Eukaryota; kingdom Metazoa; phylum Chordata; class Mammalia; order Dermoptera; family Cynocephalidae; genus Galeopterus; species Galeopterus variegatus. The sequence goes on from NW_007727188.1 coordinate 854,435, forward strand.
GCTCCTCTTCCCNAGACGATCTGGGCAGGCTCCTCTTCCCTGCCCCCCCGACGCTGGCCGGGGACCCCCCACGCTACCAGCCCCGTCAGAGATCCGCGGGGAGAGTGGGATTGTAGGCGAGTCCACAGGCCCCGGGGTGCCCCGTGTCGAGGTAAGCAAATAGCACGTCTCAACGGGTAGCCACGCCAAACAGAGATGGCTGACCTGCCCTCCCTAAGCCGGCCCTTTTTTTTTTTTTTCCCCCCACCCGAGAGAATGGAGGCCGCTTTGATGTGGGCGCTTAGCCTGGTGTGGTGGGCGGGGGCCAGGCAGGCGGGGAGCAGTCGGGCTTCGCCCCGTAAGTGAGGCTGGACTGGGGGTGACTTACGGCGTCGCGGGTCTGTGGCAGTCTGACGGGTTTCACTCTGCCTTTGTGGGATCCTTTGCTGGCTTTCCTTGCCTTTGATGACTGGGCTGATCGCTCGTTCGTTCCCGCAGCCGGGCTTGG
>NW_007727188.1:855864-869029 GCF_000696425.1 Galeopterus variegatus
TTGTCGATGTAGGATCGTTGTTGAAAGATTTATTCACCTTTTGCTGCTCTTGGAAATACAATAAATACTCTGGTATCACAGCACACGGCTCACAGGATCGCGCTGTCTCCTGGCGCGGCTGCTCAGACCCGACGCCATCTTAGAAGGCCAAGGAAGCACACTTTAGATCTTTCACACAGAGGCAATTCAACACAAGGATGGAAGCACTGGTAGCAGTGATGGAAGAGCTGAGAAGCCAGACAAGGAATGGTGAAGCAACCCAGAAATTAGCAACAGCAGGAAGCACTACCACATTCAAGGGACGAGAAGATGAAGTGCTGTACCTAGAGCTAAAACCCCAGCAGAGGATGACCCAGTGGGACTTTGGACGATGAAGGAGCTAAAGCCACAGAAGGAAGAAAGGAAGGAAGGTAGCCACTGCCAGAGAGGCAGCTTCCCCAGCCTAAGGAGACTGCAGGCTTATGGCAAGTGACACTGTCCCCCGTGCCCACCTTAAGAAACACCCATTGGCTCAGACTCCATTTCCATCAGCATTATTTCAGCAATACCCTCCCCACAAGATTAACCAATGTATTATCAGTGTCTCCACTCTATTATTACTGTTCGTTTGTGTCTACTATGGCAGTGTACAGTTGCACTGAGGAGACTTCCACGGAGATCCAACTTAGCTCAGATACCTAATATTATTTTTATTGGGGCTCTGATGGCAAATCTTATGAGTTCTTTTTATTGTTTGTGTTTGCTTTGTTCTGTTTTTGTAGAATATTTAATTTTTTAGGAGAGTATATTCACATTGTAGTAGGAGCACTCATTCATACGTAAAATATCATTTGGTGTGGCCACATAGCACTGTGAAGAAATATCAGTATGGATCATTCATTCATTCCTGCAGCATGTATTAAATGTCTTTGTACTTGGCAAATTCAAATGTGAATCAGATGTTGGGAGAGTTCTCTCCCCAAAGAGTTTACAACCAGACCTGTTAACAGATAATTAGAAATAAAACAATAAACGTTATAATAGAACTATTATCAGAATGATGAGAAAGTCCAGAGCAGGATAAGAATAATTTTGCCTGTAGGTGTCAGGAAAGATTTCAACAGGAGGAGACATTAGCATGACTTTAAAAGGGAAGAGTCTGTCAAGTGGTGAAGAAGAAAAGAAGAATCCAAGCAGTAGAAAAACATGTGCAAAAGCATTAATTAATATGTTCGATATGAGTACATAAGAATGGAGCCAGAGAGGAGAGTCTACACAGAAAATAACAAGAACTGTAACTAGGGAAGTAAATTGATGCCCAGCTGCAAAAGCCTTGTAGGCCCAGCTCAGAAGTGTAGAGTTCATCCTGTGAGCAACTGGACTCCGGCTGAGGTCTTGAAGGAGAAAAGTGACACAATGAGAACTGTTGTCAGAAAGATCATTCTAGTGCCTATGTGAAGAATGGACTTGAGGGGAGGAAGACAGATGCCAAGGAGATCAGTTAGGAAGCTGTGTTAATACTGCAAACAAATGATGAGGGTCGAAGCCAGTGGCCGTGAGGATGACAAAAAGGGACTTACGCCAGACGACACTTCTGAGGGAGAACTGATAGGTCTGATGATCAACTGGACATGGAAAATAAGCAAACAAATGATGAGGGTCGAAGCCAGTGGCCGTGAGGATGACAAAAAGGGACTTAAGCCAGACGACACTTCTGAGGGAGAACTGATAGGTCTGATGATCAACTGGACATGGAAAATAAGGGACATAAGTCAAGGATGACTTCAAGAGTTCTAGCTGAGGCAACGGGGTGTATTGAAATGCCATTAGCTGAGGTACAGAATTCCAGAAGGAAATGCAAGTTTGAGGGTGAATATAATGGGTTTAGCACCTCTATTTTCAAAATGTAGAGGTTATTTCAGAAGTGGACGTGGGGCTTTCATTTCTGTAAGACAGTTATATCCTTTGGGGGGAAATCCATTGTTGAAAGATATTTAACCACTAGTTTGCATCTTATAGCCAAATCATAGGTGACCTAATTTCCTGATCTGTTAAATGGGTTTTATTTAGCCATGTTTGTAAAGAGATCAAGTTAAAATATGCACTCTCAACATTTTAAAATATTATTAAAAGCAGCAATGTATTTCTAATCCCAAAAGCCTCTGTATAGTTTGGCAAGCACACAATATGGAGATTGGGAAAGGAACAGTAAAATCCAGGGTGGGAGTGCTGCATGTTACAGCTGAGGACAGATGCTTTCATGGAAATGCTCACAGTGTACATAAAGAAGGCATTGCACATCCTTGAATTAATAGGAATATATATTCTAATTAATTGACAGCAAGAGCTGTTGATAGAATGAAAGAATAGATCTCTAGCTCCCTAAGCAAGCACCCAGACACAGTCAAATAAATTGCCGAGACTCTGTCTTTATATAACATATGATGCAGTCTTGCAATAATCAACTTATATTTTCCTGTCCTCCATCTATTATTTTGGATTTGGGGTTCTTTTTTACACTTAAATTTAGCATGCCTAAAAGAGAAAATCTAGAGATGAAAATGAGAACAAAGAGAAAAATAAAAATTCAGAAAGAACACTTTAATTCAGACAAAATTGGCACTGCATTGTCATTTAAGGAGTCTGTGTCTTTTGTAAAAATGAAAGTTATACCAAGGACACTCCTTCTTATGGTGCTTTTCCCAAAAGAAGTGATGGCTTATACTGGGCCATCAACATTTTTTTGTAATGTCCTTGTGACCAAAACATATTGTTATAAAGAGGACTAGGGGGGCCGGCCCGGTGGCGCACTGTTACAATGCACCGCTTGGGAGCGCGGCGGCGCTCCCGCCGAGGGTTCGGATCCCACATACAGACCGGTTCCCGCTCACTGGCTGAGCGAGGTGCGGGCACAACACCAAGGGTTGCGATCCCGTTGCCGGTCCGATCCGGTATGGGCGCGACACTGAGGGTTGCGATCTGTTGCCAGACACGAAAAAAAAGACAAAAAGGAAAAAAATTAAAAAAATAAAGAGGACTAGGTATAGAAATATAATTTTCGCTGTATGAAGTTAACACACCACATTGCCTTATTAGTAGTATCTTTAAAAAACAAACAAATCCTAGATAAGCCACTTTTGACAATTCATTCACATGCATGTCAAATCTCTAGAAGGTGTCTAAACAAGCCAAGTGGAAAAGGCAGAGGGAAGGGGTTTCCTGAAACCAGAGCAACTGACCCGGGTTCTTGACTTTCATTTATAACACTGTCTCATGAAGTAAAGGCTTTCTTCAGGCCGTTTGCTAAAAACACTGCTAAAAACGATGCTGTGTGTTTGTATCGTACTGATTTTTATAGCATGGACATATTTTAAGCAAGACTATTCATACAAACCCTTTATTTTAATATGCAATTGATTAGTTGTATTGCACATAAAAAGAAAATAATTGTAAATTGCCCAAGTAGTCTATAAACATTCCCCTCAGGAGTGCCAAAATTGCAAGCCCAATACTACAATACTGATAGAAACTTGCATAAATTTCTGTAAATTAAAATTTATGTCCTAATGATGCCTCTACCAAACCAATATTATCATTACCGTTTATTGAGCAATTTACTTGGTGCCAGGCTCCGAGTTTAGGGGAAGAACATAAAGATAAATAAGATTCAATCTCTGCTCACTAAAATTAGTAGTTTAGAAGAGAAGTTAAAAGTATTAACAGCTATCTATATCAACAATGATAAGTGCTGTTATATATAAAGGATGGCACATCTGTATACACGTGAAAAGCTCTCAGTATGGTGTCTGGACCACAGGAAGCATTCAGTATATAGTAACTATTACTATTAGGAAAGACTTCACATAAATACGAGTTTAATAAAGAAATAGTGTCGAGCACTGAATATTGTGCAGTTCACAGTTTCCACCAGGGATCAGCCAGGAGTCCTCACAGAGCATCCTCTTTAGTTGGGGTCCAAGGTGAAGGCAGGGGCAGGCCATGCTGGTTAGAAACAAATGTGCAGATAAAATGATGCAGAATGAGAGAAATCAAGAAACCCCAGAGGAATGAAACTGGGTCAGGAGCTGAGCAAATCTTCAGGTAAAATAAGCAAGTAACAAAATTCCTCGGCAGGATGAAGAATGGGCCAGTATGGATGTCTTTCTCAAGAAATACAGGAATGGCCCATGCAGCTGCTACCTGACACTAAGGGGGTGGGGGGCATGTGGAAAGAAGGCAAGGCATTCAGAACATTTGCCATCAGGATGGAGTGGTACTTATCGAAGCAAGGAGTTACCCTTCTCACAACTTACCGGAATGCATGTTTTAACCCAAGAGAAGAATTGCTCATAAATCTCTTGAATTCATAAGCATTTCACTCATGTTATGGGAACTGGGAACTTGGCATCTTTGTACTTCGGAAGACTCAAGCCACTTCTTAAGATTCTGCTTGCAAATTTTAGTTCACTACACAACAAAAAACACCAAATTCCCCAGAATCCAAAACAGAGATTTCCTGCTGCGATGCAACTAATCATCCATTAACTTCATCCTGTTGTAGGTTTTCTAAAATTGCATAAAGGATCATTGTTTGGTAGAGAATACTGGTGAAACAGAAAAGCTTTGAGAGCTTGGGCCCAAGGAAGAAACACCTAGGGAGTACTCTATGCTCTTTTAATGCTTTGCAAAAATTTCATATTGTGGTGCACATAGAAATGAATTTAAAATGTGAGTCAAACAGTAGGAGGGCACTGTTGACAGCTGGATCTATTGGAAAGCTTCTCGCTTATGAAAAATGCTGCAAGGGAAATTGTGACTTCCCTGCTTGGCATTCACTTTAATTCAGTAATACCTTCCGTTAAAGATGTAAAATAGCAAGAATATGGTAAATGAAGTGATTTTTATTTGTTTATGACTTAGGAGTTTTTGCCTTGTGTAAAGGCTAAAAGGCCTAAAGGTAAAGGAATCTTTTGTCTTAAAGGGAAAACGTTAAGGAAGAAAATAAAGGTTGGGTTAGGTGTTCAGCAAGACTCAGAGTCACTCTCAGGGGAAATGTCCTTCATTTGGGTAGACTCTTAAACTTACTCAGGACACCAGGGTACCAGTTGGTACATGGCAGTTGTAATTCACTAAATGGAGCTCTAGTGACCTGAAAGAATCAATGCTACCAAAGAGACAGACTCACCTACAGGGAGCAAACTAGGTACTAGCAGAATGTCTGATTATTTTGCCATTTATATTTATAGAGTCAGTGAGTCAACAAGTATTTATTGACCCCCCCCCCCGAGGTTGCACTGCTCTCTAATAAATGTGTGGGTACTTATTAGAGGTTAGACACAGTCTCTTGCCCTCAAGGAGATTTACAGTCTAATTGAGGTGATAACTATCCTTTAACATGGACCCTTACTAACACATACAACAAAAGGGAAATTAGGAAGTTTGGGTTGGAGATTTTCTTGACACATTGGAAAATGAGGTATTAATGAATCAGGACAAACCTTCTGGAAGTTGAACTTTGAGGGGGATTTTTGTTTCTCGCTTGGTTTGTTTTGTTTGTTTTTTTGTCTTTATTTTTTGTTTTGTTTTGTTTTTAAAGGCAGAGATATGTATGACAACAGGAAGAACTGAATTATTTGAAACCTTCAGAAAAGCCTCAGTTAGAAATTTTTAAGATTAAACAAAGGACAAAAATAGTATTAGAATAAGATGAATCTTGTCTTGCTTGGCAGGCTTTTTGTTTGTTTTTTTGTCTTTATTTTTTGTTTTGTTTTGTTTTTAAAGGCAGAGATATGTATGACAACAGGAAGAACTGAATTATTCGAAACCTTCAGAAAAGCCTCAGTTAGAAATTTTTGAGATTAAACAAAGGACAAAAATAGTATTAGAATAAGATGAATCTTGTCTTGCTTGGCAGGCTAGAACATAACAACACAGCCTGGTTATATAAGAGAGAGAATAGACTTTGTGGGTAAGAATGGCTGATAGGGAAGTTTTAAAAGAAATAGGTTAATACCTAGGAAAGGAGTCACTGAGGGTTATCAGTAACAGAAATACAGGACCTGAGTAAATAAGGAATGAATGATACTTTTTAGTATGTGTAGTAGGATTTTGAGTAAGTAAGGTGAGTTTGGGGACTAAGAAGTCAGCAAAAAAAAAAAAAAAAGCGGGGAGGGGGGTGCAATCATCTTGCAACCAGATGCATATAAAAGCTCTCTGGTGGGGCTAGAGAAGAGCAGACAGTGAGGAATAAAATTACCCTTAGGAGGATTTTTTGAAGGGGCAAAAATGTAGCTAATGAGCTCAGTGTGAGTCATATTGAATTTGATAATGACAACAGAAAATCTAGTGAATGCAATACTGAGGGCAAGGAGAAATCTGGGCCCAAAAAGAGAAATATGTTTAAGAGGAGAATGAATGTGGGAGTTTAATCCATAGAAGGAATTGTGAGATTGGATGATAACTCAATCCAAGAGGATGCCCAACATGAAGGAAATGATAGTGAGGGGGGATGAAATGCACTTGCATTTGAGATCTTCTTGTGAAGATCTTCTGTGAAAATAAATAATTTCACTATGCTTAAGAAGTTTTGTCCACGTTCCTGGTTGGAGTGGGAGAGAAGGAAAGCTTTAACCAGGGGTAATAAAAGATTACGGGGGTGGAGGGGATTTTTTTTCTCTGGGATTCATGAGTTTAGCTCTGTTGTAGCATTTTAAAGGCAACAATGAAACAGCTGAACAAATTTTTTAAAAGTAAAGTAAAATTTTATATATAATTAGTAGTACATTTAGCTTTTCAATGAACTGAAAGAAGACTTAGGGACACTTACCAAATGATGCTGAAGCCCTTCTTACTACCTGCAGCCTTCCAGGCTAAGCAGGGCCCCTTGATATGTTCAATACGACTGTCTTATCCATAATGCAGTCCCACACTGGACCTCATACTTCTAGCAAAGTGGTATTACAGACATCAAGCAACTCAAATCCTAGTTCTGCTACATAGGATCTTAAGTCTCAAATCTCTTTAAGCATTCATTTCAACTGTAAAATGGAGTTTGGTAATAGGTTGTATCTCAGAGGGATGTTGTGAATATTAAACAAGATAATGCATATCACACGTCTGGCATATAGTAAGTACTCAATAAATGTTAGCTATAACTCTAATATACATTTGTACATAAATATATATATACAAATGCATATTAAGTATGCCATCACTTATAACTATTCATTTCTTTGTGCTTTGTCTGGCATATAGTAAGTACTCAATAAATGTTAGCTATAACTCTAATATACATTTGTACATAAATATATATACAAATGCATATTAAGTATGCCATCACTTATAACTATTCATTTCTTTGTGCTTTCCATAAATATCTTCTTCCAAGTCCATGTCCCATTTTAGAATCTATAGTAAATTCCTTATTTTCAAGAACACACACCCCACTCTGATAACTTCCTTAAGATTTTCTCCAAAATTATTATTATGCCTTTTAAAACTACATTAATTTTCACTCATTTCAATTCAATATAGTTAAATTTTAAAGGACCAGCTATTTAAAATCAGAAGATGTAGGTCATAAGCTTTAGCTGAACAACTTGGACAAGTTTCTTAACCCCTTCGAATCTAAGTTTTCTGTTTTTGTAAATAGAAATAACAGCAATAAATTTAAATGCATCATCAGCATTGCAGTTATTATTAAAAACAATTCATATAACATATGGAAAACTCCAAAGAGCAGCAGCAATGTTAAAATTCTTGTTATAAATCATTGTTAGTGGTTTTATGCTTATCTTTGAGTATAGACACCATTGTAGCTAGAACAGAGCATACTGTTAGCACTTAAATGCTTTCTATGTGTCTGAACTAAAGAGATGGTTGGCAGACACAGAGAGGATACAGACACTGAGCAATAGAGCTGAACTCCATTCAATAGTCTTCCATAGTATTCCACAGCCTATCTTAACCACAGAAAAAGTAGACCATAGATTCCAATTTGCCCTAACCCACCAATATGATCTAATTAAAAAGATCAACAGGATGTTAAATGATCTTTGATAGCAACAATGGAGTTTGAAGTTTTTGAACCAAGGAATTATTTGACTTCTTGGTTTGAACTTGCCACCTCATCCTTAGTTCCAACACAGTGGTTGCCCCTTCATGAATGGCTTTTCACAACCCTTAATTCAGGCATACTTACACAGAACTATATGACTGACATATAATCTTCAGAGCATGGAAGTTCTGAATTAGAACATCATGTCATGCAGGGCTCTTGGGGGCTTAAACTAGCCTTCGGGGTTTCAACGGCAAAAATGGAACTCTAGAGTTGAATATACAGAAGCACGAGCTGAAATCGAGGAAGCAGTATTTGAGCAGTATCTCAAGTCCTGGCAGATACAACTTCTCCCCAAAACTGGCCTTTTATTTAAAAGCCTCCAACTCTGTTCCAGCTTTTGTGTGCTTTAAAACTCCTCTGGTTCACGTTCCAATCCCCTCTCAGTGAACTACAGCTCTGAATCTCTTTCTCTTTGTCATATATTTCCTTTATGGGTAATCAAATCAATTGAACTGCTATAATTGACATGTAAGAAAGGGCTTTAAAAAGCAAGAAATGACAACTTCAAGGATAATAATAGGAACAAGCATAAAGCCAAACCATCTTATTCTTACCTTGAAACCAAACTCAGCTCCATTTAAAAAAATAACAGTCATGCGTCCAAAGGTAAGTCACAGCAATTTAAATAAATACTTAATTATCTCAAAGCACATCATTCATCATGCCCAATAACATTTTTTGAAATCAGCTTTCTTTATTTCTCTCTGAATAAACTGTACCTCAACTCTTTCTCCTTCGTCTCTCTAAACATCCCGATACTTTGCCCCCAAACCAGCTCAGGTTAGCATGTTGGCTCTTGCCCTTTTTCTCTACTTTTCCCTTCCAAACAAGGTCTATTCCTTCTCCAACTACTGGTTCACTCTCTCTTTTTCTAAGTGAATTAACATTTTCATTCTGTTTTCTCCAGCTCTCTTTTTAGCCCATTAATACCACAATAATCACAGACAAGTAGGAGAAAGGGTAAGGGAGAGGTAAAGGTTGTGAACATTCAGATTTAATAGGTTTGCCTGTCATAAAAATTAACATTTTAAACTTAAAACATTCCCTGAGTTTTAAACACTGTCTGAACTTGATAGCACATAAGTAATGAGAAAAAAACATTTGAAACCCTCCTAAATATTTTGTACACCTGGATATGCCCCCCAGGAAATTCCTAGCAGTGACTGCTGCTGCTTTAATTTTCCCCAAGCATGGCAGACAATAGTGAAGAATTCCTATCAGTCCTCTCCCATGAATTCAGTTTCAAAGCTGTTAGCACAACACTAGTATTTCAACATTCCTTCAGACTTACCATCTTTATGTTCATTTTAAATTAAGAAGTCTGAAGCAGATCTTATCAAAACCATGATATTGTTAAGAGCACTTCAAGGTCCTTTTAAAAACAAGAATTACTTACATCAACCTACTTTATTGCTTCATTTTCTGACTCTAAAGGACACAAAGTATACTAAAGCAATTTAACATGGCCGTAACCTACAATTTTAACTTACCCTGAGGGGCCGTTTCACCTCCTGTTTTACTTTTCCAGGCCAAATCAATAGAAGGAAGAATCAAGTCGAGACACATGTCATAACTGTATTAAAGGTCAACGAGGTTTAAACAAATTGCGCTTCACTCATAAATAACTGACTCACAATTTGTGCCAAGGTACAGGGTAAAATGCTATTCACCTGAAATATCTTTAAAATTTATTCTACCTATTGTTGGCACCTGAGGGAACTCTAAACATATGCTTGGGTCTGAAAGTCAGCTATCAACAAAAACTTTCTCTCAAGAAAGTGAGAGGTAATAATTCAGCAAGGAGCATGCACAGTCTGCCTTGTTCATCCCAAAAGAGAAAAGTGGACCCTTGGTGTTCACAGACTTCACAGTTAAAGGATTGACTAGTTGCAAACAATCCTAAAGATCTGCACCATCATGCAGTTTGTAACGTTGCTGAGGCATGAGTTTACATTTCAGGTGCTATAAAATCGGGGTATGGAAATGGACACAACTCCTGTTAAAAGATCCTCAGCGGCTGCACAGCATACAACTGTGCCCTCAACTACCTGTCCTCTACTTAATACAGACAGATGACAACTGTCATTAAGGCTCTAAAGGGGTCCTTAAATTCGTTAGATGTAATTCGTGCATTTGGGGAAATTTGGAGCTATGGTAATATTTGTACATTTGAAAAATCACAAAGGGACGCATTGCTGGAATGGGATGTAAGGGGAAGTTAATCAGGGAGCTCCCGGGAGGTTTTCTTGTCTTACACGGTACAGGCGTGAGGAGACGACTCAGTGGTACTGCCCTTCCCCCTCTTCTTATCCTGAACAATAACCAGACGACTGTATCTATGACAGCCATCTTACAAATGTGAAGTGACAGGTGGGAAGATAAAAATCTAATACCCTAAGTATGGTGGAGAGGAAATAGAAACAGCTTGGGCCCTTTATGAAACTGTTAAGCTGTTAAGTCTATTTCTAGATTTCTTGTTTTGTGAGATAATTGAATGGCCCTTTTGGTGGAAAGCTGAAGGCACTCCTGATTGAGACTATGGTGAATAACAATGTCCCTCCTCTCAAGAATTTATTATTTGATTCAGGGAAATAAGACAAAAACCCAAATACCATTAATGACACATAGAAAAGTATATAAGCCATGTGAAAAGTGAAAACAAAGTATACAAGGAAGTTCTACAGTCAGGAGGCACCTTGTCCAGCTGGGGTAGATAGAGTGGGAAACCAAAGGCCAGGTGAGAACACGGAGAGAACCAGTTGGGACAGGAAGGAGATCTCAGAGATCTGCATTTGTCTTCTGGCTCCACCACTTACAGTCTGTGCAATCTTGAACATGTGGCTTGAACTCCATAGACCTTCAATTCCTTAGAAGAGTTTCAATGGCCATTAGCTAAACTTTGGTTGAAGAAACTAGAGCAAAGTAAGCGGCTATGAATTAATAGCTATTATCTTTGGAGAAATAGTATAGTATTCCAAAATCTATCTTAACCAGAATAATTAGACCATCAATTGCAATTTGCACTGACTCACCAATATGATCCACCTGAAATGAGACTTATTATACTAGTCAATGAAAACAGGCAGTGCCTGCTTAACAACTGCAGTAAACAAAAAAGGAAATGGCATCAACAGCCTCCCTATCTTACTCTTTCACTCCTGGTCCCAGGAACAGATAAACCCATGGTCTAGAAATATCTTCCTCTGATGGAATGGATATTACTGCTCCTCTAAGTAAAAAATTAGAATTTATATTTTTTCCAGGCACAATGTCAAGAAGCTCTGCCTCATTTAATTCTCACCTTAAATTCAAAAACTATGTATTATTATCCACATTTTATAGATAAGAAAGCTGAAATTCCCATAAATTAAATAATGGCTTAAAATTAGACATCAAGTTGGGTAGAAGATGAAATTCACGCTTTATCTGATTTTAAACCCCTCCCTCTTATCATTACATGCTACTGCTCCCAATTAGAAATTCCCATAAATTAAATAATGGCTTAAAATTAGACATCAAGTTGGGTAGAAGATGAAATTCACGCTTTATCTGATTTTAAACCCCTCCCTCTTACCATTACATGCTACTGCTCCCAATTAGAATCCAATTCATTCTCTTCTTCATGTACCAAACTTGTTTGAGTGTTTAGGCATACAGCAAGAATATGTTTTTTCTCTCCTCTCTTCAAACACTGCCAACTTTATCTGATTTTAAACCCCTCCCTCTTACCATTACATGCTACTGCTCCCAATTAGAATCCAATTCATTCTCTTCTTCATGTACCAAACTGGTTTGAGTGTTTAGGCATACAGCAAGAATATGTTTTTTCTCTCCTCTCTTCAAACACTGCCACCACCAGAGTTGGTTGTTTATCCTTACATTCATGGATGTGGTATTGTCCAAGAGATCAGAACTGACATTTATTGGGCACGTATTATGTGCTTCTAATGGTGCTGAACACATTAGAATACATTTATTCCTCACAACAGTGTGAGAGGTAGATATTAAGGCCCCCATTTACTCCAAAAAACTGAGAACTCAAGAGGCTAAACACAGAATTTCTTGCATTGGGTGATAGGTAGTTAGAGGCAGAGCCAGAATTCAAACTCAGATCTGTCTAAATCCAAAGTTCAAGTCTTTATTCTATACAAGTTTCCCCCTTCCAACACCCTTCTACCCTCCCACTCTCCACCTCACCTTCCCCACTCCCCAGATCATTTGTAGCCTTAAAAATAATAGCCTGCATTCCTAATACTGTGGGATACAGAAAAAACTTCATTTACAAAGATTTGCCTTTACTTGATCCTTCCAGTAGCTCCCTAGAAGACTGGCTCAAATGACATGTTTTATCTTGCCTAACTTGGAACTCGCCCAACACTAAAGCTTCTATCCTGGAGGCATTTGCTGAAAACATTTACAAGCAATGGACAAGAGTTTGGGCAATGGGTCAAAGAAGAAATCACAAGAAAAATTAGAAGATGGCAAACTAGAGCTTCCCAATGCATGATCCTCACACAGAAAAGGACCAAAGCAAGAAATGGACACCTAAGTACAAGGGAGAACATGGTGGAAGAGTGCGGGAGGGCAGCAGGAGCACGGTGATGACCACGTGGAGCACAAAAAACAATCAGGGTATTGTAGAAGGGAAAGAGGCACACAGCTTTAGCCATCATCACGTCTCCAACACCAGGATCAACCAGGAGCAATTCTCCCTTGTGGCGGAAAGAAGCTGCTCAGCCGTGAGCACTTCCAAGCAGTAAAACTCCTCCTGCTCCTTCCTCAGCCTGCTTCCATAACCACTGCTTCCCAGAACCATGGCCCTTCTCCCACAGAAGAATTCATCCTGTGTAGGACACCCCACCACATGGCCCACACTGCCCAAGTGGCCCGTTCCAGCCTCCGGCATAGCACCAGCTGCATGTGCAGCTCCAGCCTTCCAGCCACATGTGATCCCAACTGCACACATGATCCCAACAACCCGGCCACCCACACGGCCCCACCCCCCTGCATGGGCTCAGCTCTCTAGCCACTAACAAGGCCCCAGATGCCCTAGCTGCACACATGGCC
>NW_007727188.1:869190-872155 GCF_000696425.1 Galeopterus variegatus
CCTGCTTCCATAACCACTGCTTCCCAGAACCATGGCCCTTCTCCCACAGAAGAATTCATCCTGTGTAGGACACCCCACCACATGGCCCACACTGCCCAGGTGGCCCGTTCCAGCCTCCGGCATAGCACCAGCTGCATGTGCAGCTCCAGCCTTCCAGCCACATGTGATCCCAACTGCACACATGATCCCAACAACCCGGCCACCCACACGGCCCCACCCACCTGCATGGGCTCAGCTCTGTAGCAACTAACAAGGCCCCAGATGCCCTAGCTGCACACATGGCCCCTCCTGGCCACATGGGCCCTGCAGTCTAGCCACCCATGCAGCACCACCTGCCCTCATGGGCACTGCTGTCCAGCTGCCTTTGTGGCCCCAGTCACCACAGCTACCCATGCAAGCCGCCCACACACATGGGCCCAGCTATCCAGCCATGTGCACTGTCCCAGCCACACTGGCTGCCCACATTGCCCCACCTGCCCACACAGGACCAACTACTCATGCAGCCCCAGCCACAAACATAGCCACCAGTGCCTCCCAGAACTGCAGAGCCTACCCAGAACTACCGAGTCTACCCAGAACAACTGAGTTAACCCAGAACTACTGAGACTACTGATTCTACACAGAACCAAAATGAAAACATCCCATCCAATGGGCAATATATAACAAGTATACAGGAGGGAGTCTCTGTTCTCAAAAGCCACCCTAGAGTAATGAAAGAATCAACCACTCTACCAGATGAGTAGAAATCAACATAGGAATACTAGAAATATATTTTTTAAAAAAACAAGAAAATATGAAACCTCCAAAGGAATACTATAATTCTCAAATACCAAACCCCAAACAACAGGAAACCCTTGAAATATCTGAAAAGGTATTCTGAGAACCAAAAATCTTAAAGAAATTCAGTGAAATACAAGAAGACTCAGTTAGACAACACAATGAAATGAGAAAAACAATCAAGGACATTAAGGAAGAAACTTACAAAGAGATAAATACCATAAAAAGTAATATAGCAGAACTCCTGGAACTGAAAGATTCATTCAGTGAAATAAAAACTACAATTGAGAGTATAAACAGCAGGCTAGAAGAAAAGAGGAGAAAGAATTTCTGGTCTCAAATACAATCTTTTTGAAATAACCCAAATGGACAGAAGAAAAAAGAATTTTCAAAAATGATGAAAATCGAAGAGAGCTAGCAGCCAACCTTAAGTGCAGAGATGTCTGAATCTTGGGTGTTCCAAAAGCAAAAGAGAAAGGAAAAGGCACTGGAAACATATTCAGTAAAATAATATGAAAAAATTCCCAGGTATTGGTTGAGATATGGACCTCCAGAACCAAGAGGCTCAAAGATCCCCAAGGATATTCTAAAAAGTTCCTCTCCAAGACACACTGTAGTCAAACTGTCAAAAGTCAAAGACAAAGAGATGCTAAAAACAGCAAGAGAAAAGCATCAAGTTACCTATAAGGGAGTCCTCATCAGATGAACAGCAGACTTCTCACCAGAAACCCTACATGCCAGAAGAGAATGGGATGATATATTCAGAATATTAAAAGAAAAAAAACTTGGGCCGGCCCGGTGGCGCACTGGATAGTGCGCCGCTTGGGAAGCGCGGCGGCGCTCCCGTCCGAGGGTTCGGATCCCAAGACACACTGTAGTCAAACTGTCAAAAGTCAAAGACAAAGAGATGCTAAAAACAGCAAGAGAAAAGCATCAAGTTACCTATAAGGGAGTCCTCATCAGATGAACAGCAGACTTCTCACCAGAAACCCTACATGCCAGAAGAGAATGGGATGATATATTCAGAATATTAAAAGAAAAAAACTGCTATCCATGAATACTACACTCAGAAAGGCTATCCTTCAGAAATGAAGGAGAAATAGTGTATTTTCTACTGCTATGCATGAATACTACACTCAGAAAGGCTATCCTTCAGAAATGAAGGAGAAATAGTGTATTTTCTAGATAAACTAAAACTGTGGGAGTTCACCACCACATGACCAGCTCTACAAGAAATCCATAAAGGAGTCCTTCACCTGGAATACCTAAAATGATATTCACCACCATTAATACATGAGGAAGAACAAACACCACTGATAAACGTGATATAGAAACAAAAAAGAGAAAGAAACTATACCATACTACCTCAAAAAACCAATGAACACTGAATACTAACAACAAAAGGAGAAGAAAGGAAACATATATATTTAAATCAGCCATACAAAAAGTAATTAAATGTCAGGAGTAAGACAATACTTTTCAACAACAAACCTATATGTAAATGGATTAAATATCCCATTCAAAAGACACAGACTGATTACATTAAAAAGTTGGCCCAACTATATGCTATCTACGGGAGACTCACATTGCCTATAAAAACACACAGATTAATAGCAAAGTGATGAAAAAAGATATAGCATGCAAATGGAAACCAAAAATGAGGAGGAGTAGCTATAGCTATCCTTATATTGAATAAAAGAGACTTTAAACCAAAAATCATACAAATAGACAAACAAATGCCATTATATAATGACAAAGGGATCTATACAGCAAGAAGACATAATCATAAATATATGTGCACCAAATACCAGAGCACTCAGATATATAAAGCAAACACTATTAGACCTAAAGAAAGAGATAGACCCTAATACAGTAATAGTTGGGTAACTGAACACCCCTCTACCAGCATTGAACAGAGCACCTAAGCAACAAATCAACAGAGAAAGATAGGAATTAAACTATGCTATAGACCAGTTGGACTTGGCAGACATCTACAGAACATCTCTTCCAACAACCACAGAATATACATTCTTCTCATCAGCACATGGAACAGTCTCCTTGATAGACCACATGTTAGAAGTCAGAAATCAAGTCTCAAAACATTTTCAAAAATTTAAACCATTTCAAAAGGAGCAAGATGGCGACGGGTCTGGAGCGGGCGTGCCAGAGGACAGAGCGAGCCTGAGAA
>NW_007727189.1:0-55300 GCF_000696425.1 Galeopterus variegatus
AAAGTGAAGGAGGGAGGGAGGTTTCGGTAATTGGCCACAATAATCATATACATTGTATATTGACAAAATAAAAATTAAAAAAAAAAAAGAAAGAAAAAGAAAACTATAGACCAACAATCTTCATGAACATAGGTGAGAAACAGTTAACAACATATTAGCAAAACAAATCCAGCATAACATGCAAGGGATTATAGACAATGACTAAGAGGGATTTACCTCAGGAATGTTAGATTGATTTATCATGTGAAAATCCATTAACGTAATAGTATAAATTAATATAATAAGGATAAAATCCATGTGTTCTTCTCAATAGATACAGAAAAAGTACTGGACAAATTCTAAGACCCATTCATGATTAAAATTTTCAGAAAATGAGGAACACAAGGGAACTTACTCAAACTGAAAAAAGACATACATGAAAACAATTACAATTCCTTGAAGCTGATACGACAAGCAAACAGAAAGGACATTGTTGGGAGGGAGGGGGTAAAGGGAGGAGGGAGGGAGGTTTCGGTAATTGGCCACAATAATCAACCACATTGTACATTGACAAAATAAAATAAAATTTGAAAGAAAAAAAAAAAGACATACATGAAAAACCAAAACTAAGATCAAACACAAAATCCTGAATATTTTTCCCATAGAATTGAGGACAAGGCTGCTTTCACCCCTCCAATACATTACTATACTAGAATTTCTAGCCAGATCAATAAGGTAATAAACAAATAAATAAAAATTACAGGCATCCAGACTGGAAAAGCAGAGTAAAACTGTCCTTATTCATAGACAACACGATCTCATGTGTAAAACACCTAAGAAATGCCCACAAAAAAAAAACCTATTAGAACTAATTAACAAGTTGAGCAAGTTAGCAAGGTATACAATACCAATATAACAAAGTAAGATCTCTATACTAGAAATGATAAATCTAAAAAGGAAATTATAAAGCAATTACATGCACAATGGCAACAAAAAGAAAAAAATACTTAAGAATAAATTTAACAAAAGTAATGCGAGGCTTGTACACTGAAAACTATAAAACACTTCTAAGACAAATATAAAGATATATAAATATAAATAAGGAGACATTCAAAGCTCATGAATTTGAAGATTCAATACGGTTATGATGGCAATGCTCTCTAAACTGGTATAGATTCAGTATAATCCATATCAAAATTATACCAGAAATTTAGTGAATATCAAGAAGCTGATTCTAAAACTTATATTGAAAGGCAAAGAACCTAGGATAGTCAAAATAATTGTAAAATAAAATTATAAAGTTGGAGTACTTATACTAACTTATTTTTAAAATGTACTATAAAGCCACAGTAATCAAGATAGATGTTGTAGCGACGTAACAGATGCACAAATCAGTGAAAAAATAAATACATTTATGGTCAACTGATTTCAACAAGTGTGTATAACAATTCAGTGAGGGAAAAAATAGTCTTCAACAAGTAGTACTGGGACAATTAGATATCCATTTCTAGAAAAATGAACCTAGATCCTTATCTCACACCATATATAACACACTTTATATAGATCATAGATGTAAACATAACAGCTAAAAATGTAAACTATCTCAAGAGGACAAAGTGACACCTCACGGAGAGAAAATATTTGCAAAGTACATATCTGATAAAGGACTATTATCTAAAATACACAAAGAACTCTTAAACTCAACAATAAGAAAGCAAACAGCCCATGCCCAGATGGCTTAAAAAATGTGCAAGAAAAAAAAGTAATAAAATAAAAATAAAAAGTAAAGAAAAAAAAGATTTTTAAAAAATGAAAAAAAAAAAAAAGACCAAAAAAAGGAGGGGGAGCAAAAGACTTGAACAGATCCCTCACCAAGGAAGATACACAGATGACAAACAAGCATATGAAAAGATGTTCAATATTGTATGTCATTAGGGAACTGCAAATTAAGACAATAAAATACCACTACAAACCTATTAGAATGGCCAAAATCTAAAACACCGACAACACTAAATGCTGGTAAGTTTGTGGAGCAACAGACACTCTCATTCATTGCTGATGGGAACACAAAATGGTACAGCCACTTAGGAAGACAGTTTGGAGGTTTCCTTAAACACTAAATATACTGTTACCATATCATACAGCAATTATAATTTCTTGGAATTAACTCAAAGAAGTTGAAAACTCATGCCCACAATAAAACCTTCACATGGAAGTTTACAGCAGCTTTATTCATAATTAACAAAACGTGGAAGCAACTGATATGCCTTCAGTAAGTGAAAAGATAAATAAACCATAGTACATCCAGGTAACAGAATATTATTCAAGGCTAAAAAGAAATGAACTATCAAACCATGAAAAGAATGGAAGAAATTTAAATGCATATTACTAAGTGAAAGAAGCCAATCTGAGAGGACTACATACTGTATGATTCCAACAGATGGAAAAGGCACATGTAGACCAGTAAAAGATCGGTGGTTTCCAGGGGTTGGAGGGAATAAAAGATGAATAGGCAGAACATAGTAGATGTTCAGGGCAGTAAACTATTCTGTGTGATATTATAATAGTTAATATATGCCATACAATTGTCAAAATCCACAGAATGTACAACATGAAGGGTGAACCCTAATATAAACAATGCCATTTTAGTGATAATGATGTGTCAATACAGGTTCACTGATTGTAAAAAAAAAAAAAATGTACCATTCTGGTGCAGGATGTTGAGAGTGGGGGAAGTTGTGCATGTGAGAGTAAAGAGTATATGGGAACTCCCTATACATTCTGCTCAATTTTGCTGTGAATCTAAAATTACTCTAAAATAAATTCTAAACTATCTTGCAGAAAAAAATAGGAGAATTTTCCATGATCTTGGGTTCGGCAGACAATTCTTAGACATGTTACAAAGCCAGTGAGCCATAAAAGAAGAAAATTGATAAATTTAACTTCTATTAAACTTTGTACACCAAGAGGCATTATAAAACAAAAGTAAAAGCTACGGATGGGAAGAAAACATTTGCTAATCGTATATCTGATAAAGGACTCTTATCTATGCAGAATATATAAACAGCTCTAAAAACTCAGTAATAAAGGCATTCCATTTAGAAAATGAGAAAAGACTTGGATACACTAAAGAAGACACATGAAGTTCTGCAAGTACATAAAATGATGATCAACACTGTCATTAGGGTTAAAATTAAGATCACAATGAAATTCTACTACACAACAACTAGAATGAGTATAATAATAAAAAAGACTAATACCAAGTCCAGGTGAGAATATGGAGAAACTAGAGCTCTCATACTATCATGAGAAATGTAATATAGTACAAACACTTTGGAAGATTTGTAAAATGTTATACACTTATCTCATGAAGCTGCCAATCTACTTGTAGGAGTTCACCAAACAGAAATGAAATCATAAATCCAATTTGTACCTGAATGTTTGTGGCAACATTATTCATAATAGTCACAAACTGGAAACAATTCAAATAACCATGAACTGGTGATTCCATAAACAAAGTGCATTAAATACATCCAGTGGATCATTCAGGAATAAAACTGAAGAGGAGAGAATACTTTCTAATTCTTCCACAGGCCATTTCAGTTTAAAAATTTCGATACTATTTACTATAAGCATAAAAATATGAAATACTTATAGAAAAATATGAAAAAATGTACAACACTTTTTGAAAATTATATTACTCAGAGAAATTTTAAAAGACCTAAGTAAATGGAGAGATTATACCTTATTCATGAGAGAACATGAACCATTTTCTGAAATGAAACAAACAGACCATTTCCTGAAGTGATATACAGAATCAATAAAAACCCAATCATAATTCTAGCAGGCTTTCCTGTAGAAACTGACAGGCTGATTCTAAATTTGGAAGGAATGCACAGGGTCTGGAATAACCAAAACAATTGTGAAAAAAAGAACAAGGTTGGTGAGCTAATGCTACCTGACTTTAAGAATTTTTACCACAGTATTATAACACCAAAGTCAAGGGTTCAGATCCTCTTACCAGCCAGCTGCCAAAAAAAAAAAAAGGATTTTTAAAAAACCACAATAAGGGCCGGCCCGGTGGCGCACTGCGATAGTGCGCCGCTTGGGAAGCGCGGCGGCGCTCCTGCCGAGGGTTCGGATCCCACATACAGACCGGTTCCCGCTCACTGGCTGAGCGAGGCGCGGGAGCAACACCGAGGGTTGCGATCCCGTTGCCGGTCCCGGTCCAGTACGGGGGCGACACTGAGGGTTGCGATCCGTTGCCGGACACGGAAAAAGACAAAAAAAAAAAAAAAAACCCACAATAATCAAGGCAGTGATCAATGTAACAGAATAGAGTCCAGAACAATACCCACACATATGTGGCCAATTCATTTTTTACAAAAGTGCAAAGGCAATAAGGTGGAAAAAGCAAAGCCTTTTCATCAAATGTTGGTGGAACAAGTAGACTTCCACATGTGAAAAAAGAAAGAAAGAAAAAAGAACTTGGACCCATATATTGCAGCATAGACTAACTCAAAATGGATCATAAACCTGAATGAAAAACTTTAAAAACTCTAAAACTTCTAGAAGATAAAATAGGAGAAAATCTTCTGACCTAATAATTAGGGAAAGATTTCTTAGGCATACACCAAAAGAACAATTCATAAAAAAACAAGTTCATACCCTGGACTTCATGAAAAATAAAAACTTCTGCTCTTCAAAACACAGTAAGAGAATGAAAAGACTAGCCAAAGACTGGGAAAAAATTTCTGTAAAGCATAGAACTGGATGGACTTGAATTTAAAATATATAGAGAATTCCAAAAATCAGCAATAAAAAATCAAACAACCCAAGAGAACATAGGCAAGACCTGAACACACACTTCACCAAAGTGTATAGATGGCAAATAAGCACATGAAAAGATGCTCAACATCGTTAGCCATAATTAGATATAATTCAAAACCACAAGATACTGCTCTACATCTATTAGAATGCCTAAAAATTAGAAAGAATGGCCATACTAAGTGTTAGCAAGGCTGTGGAGACACTAGAACTCCCATAAACTTCTGGTGGCAATAAACACTACAACCACTCTGGGAAACAGGTTAGCAATTTCTTAAAAAGTTAAACATGCAACAACCAAGTCATCTAACCATTCAAATTCTAGAGATTTTCCCAAAACAAAGGAAAATATAAGTAAATATAAAGACATGAACATGAGTGTTCATAGAAGCTTTATTTGTTATAGCCCAAAATTGGAAACAACACAAATGTCCATCAACAAGTAAATTAAAAAGCCCTACAGGATGAACTGATATTCCTACAACGGAATAGTAAGCAAAAGAAATTATTGATATACACAAAGATGAATCTTAAAGTATTAATGCTGAGTGAAACAAATCATAATAAAAAAGAATACATACTGTATGATTCCATCTCAATAAAACTTTTAAAAAATATACCAATCTATAGTAATAAAAAATAGATCAGTGGTTGCTTGGGGAGGGGCTGGGAGACCTGAAAGGGATGGATTAGAAAGGGGCAGGAAAAAAAACTTGTGGAGGTGATGGATATGTTCACTGTCTTCACTGTAGTGATAGCTTCATATATCAGTTTATTGTAGGTCAGTAATGCCTCAATATATCACTTGGAGAAAAAGTTAGTGATTATAGTATAGGTGGACCTCAAAAATTTCATGCTAAGTGAAAAAATGGCAGTCACAACAAACTACATATTTTATGATTCTGTTTAAATGAAAAGTCCAGAAATTGAAAATTAACAGAGGCAGGAAAATGAGTGGCTGAAATTAACAGTGGAGACAGTGCATGGGGGCCAAGAAAACTTTTCCCAGTGATGGAAATGTTTTTAAACTGGATTGTGGTGATGGTTGCACAAGCCTAGACACTCACTGAGATGTATATTTATACTTGGTGAATTTTACTGTACATGAATTAAACCTCAATGAAACTAAAAAGAAAAACAAACAAAAAAAAAATCCAACCCTTTTTTACAGTACAAAAAAAAAAGAGGTAATGAAAAAATATCAAAAGCATGGGGCCGGCCCGTGGCTCACTCGGGAGAGTGTGGTGCTGATAACACCAAGGCCGCGGGTTCGGATCCCATATAGGGATGACCAGTTGCTCACTTTGGTGAGCGTGGTGCTGACAACACCAATCCAAGGGTTAAGATCCCCTTACCGGTCATCTTTTAAAATAAAAAATTTAAAAAAAAAATATCAAAAGCAATTTGCAAAAAAAGTGTCAAAGAAAAAAGCTTACCAAGGAATAAATGTAGCCAGAAATCTCTGGGACCAAGAAACAATCACACAACCCACCCACAACACATCTTTAAGTGGCGTGGAAGAATCTGTGTAACCAGAGAATCACAATGTGTTACTGAAATTATAACTGAGTAGTTCTGAATATTTTATTCCAGACTGCCACTGGTTCACAAACGTGGGTTGGTACTATTGCAGCTATTAAAAAATGTATAACCGGTCAGCCGCAAAAAAAAAAAAAAAAAAAAAAAAAAAAGCATAAATGTCGTCTCATTTGCAAGTATGTTCATGATGAGAAATTATGTGATTATGTGATACAGTCGATTTTCTCTATGCTTATACAGATTATAACAACTGTGTGAAAAGTAACAGAAAAAAAGTATCTTGCTGGGTAAAAGAAGATAGGGTAATGGGGATGTTTTTACGTGGGTCAGAATGACAATAACAAGGAAATAAGCTAAAACTAAAAAAAGGAAACTTAGAGGCAAGAACAACAAAAACTACATATTTGGTAGTAAACATATCACTATATTATTACGAACCTAACTGAATTTTGTGAGAAGGGTGGTGATGTGGGGAGATAACGTTTTTAGTAAGGGCCGTGAGGACGGACTTGAACTTGATAGAGTGAACTGGATTTGAACGATCACAGAAGCCTTCAAGACTATTCCTGGCATTGAAGGTTTTAGCCTGAACCCAACGGCCCTCCCGCGGCCCCGGACTCCGTCACACACTGACGGCGCCCGAGCCCCATACTGAATGCTACGTTAAATCCCAAACATGTCCAAGAAAGCGATGTGCACATCTCCCTAACCTAGGTTTCTCTAATGCTGGGCGCCACATTAAATCGCGAACCTGAACGAGCCCCGCGTTCAGTGATACGAACTTGTCACCCCAGTTCTCAACCACTGAGCCCCACAGAGGGATCCACCTCAATCCCTGACAGCGTCGGACTCTCGGCAGATGATTTCTTCAGACTCTTCGTAACTGACAGCCCGGGAACCCGTCACCAACGCTCAGCTTCCTCAGCGACTGCATTCAAATAAAACCCCAACTAGGGTCCCTCACACACGCCCAGGTCCCACCAGCCCCACAGGCCGTGAGTCCACGCCCAGAACCCGACTCACCTGCTCCCGAACCTCTCCAGACATCACTCGCGACAAAACCCCGGACCCACGACCGAAACCAATTCCTATCCCGACGCCGTCCTTTGCAGTCCCTGGGGACACCAACAGGCTGGAACGAGTGTCGGGAGAGGACCACGGAGCGTTACCGGAATTCCGAGTTCCCACCGTGGGCCCAGCTCTGTGAGGTCACAGGGCCACGCCCACCCCGGAGTTTCTGACGGGAGCGGCCATAACGGTTGTGGTAAGAAACGGAAATCACTCCTGGCCATCTCAATGCCTTTCCCTCCTTTTTGTCAAGGGAAGCTCAACAATGCTGTCAACTGCGTAAGGTTTCAGAAGCCTGTGAGAATCCAAGGCCAACATGGCGCGGTGGCATTTTATTCAGCCGGCAGTGTAAAAAGAAAGATGGCGGCAACCGTATGCTCATCTTAACTGAGGCTGGAGCATCATGGGCGCAGCCATCTTTGAGGAAGGCTGGTGCCCTTACGGCAGAGAAGGCACTCACAACCGGGACAACTTTGGTAGACAAAAAAGGTTTCTAGAAGCGAGACGTTACTGAGGACGATGTGGTCACAGAGTTGACCACAAAACTGTGGTAATTTATTTCAAGACTTAGGTTGACAGGGCCGTCGGGCGGCTCATTTGAGAGTGTGGTGCTGATATCACCAAGGCCACGGGTTCGGATCCCATATAGGGATGGCCGGTTCGCTCACTTGGGAGAGCGTGGTGCTGACAACACCAAGTCAAGGGTTAAGATCCCCTTGCCAGTCATCCTTTCAAAAAATAAAATAAAGTCTTAGGTTGACGATATGCGGAGGTGTATGGGTAAGGCCTTTTATAGGTCAGAAGGAAGTCAGACAGGGATGAAATGAGCGAAGCCAGCCCTGCAATAGGTGTGGGGCTCCATACAATGCTAATTCGTAGGTGTGTGTTGTCAACCAGTACTCCGAGGGGAGACGGTGGGAAATGAAGAAAGACACAATTTATTTTACGGGATCAAGAGGACCTTGCAGGCTGCTGACCTAATAAGGGATCTTAGTTTATTTTAGTTTCCTTTTTATAAGCCAGTGAAAATAACAAATCGTACTGATTAAATCAATTATATCTGCTACCAAGCTCTTTATAGAACAAAACATTTTCAGCTGCCAGGCACTTGAAGATTCATAGCTAACTACTTATCAACAAAATAAGAACGTAAGTTTCTCATTTACAAAGCTTCCAGGGTCCTGGGTTTAATCAGAGGTCAGACCTCAAAGTGAAGGAGAAGCGGGGGAAGTAGGCAAAAGAGGTGCCAGCCCTGCTGGCTTCCCCAGAAAAGCAAGGACTTTGTCAGCTTGCTTATTCAGTACCCCACAGGTGTGATTTGATTTTCCAGTGGGGAAGGAGATGAGGAGGTGAAGGTGCAAATGTATGTACATGCTTCCTTCCAAAACTAAATGTTGATGACAGTGGGGCATTTGAGCATATGAAATTATGAGAATGCAATTATCATACTTTGCATAGTTCCCGAATCAAGATAAAAAGCAAACTTAAAAATGTTTTATTTAGGCAGTTGTGGGAGGTGTAATTGTTGAAGATTTAAGTAGATAATTCCCTTTTTTGGAAGGCAATCTAAATGCAATTTAAATTTTTCATTTTTTTTGACACATCAATTCTAATCCAAAAAGTTTATTTGGTAAAAAGTTTTGTTAATGTTAACCACAGCAGTTTTTGTAATTTTTTTTTTTAAGGGAATGTACAATGATAGATGAATACCTTGGTAAATTATGGAACATCTACTCAAGCATAACAGAATATAGCAATTAAAAAAGAATATATTATGATTTTCAGTATAAATAAGGTAAGATAACTATTTTTCTTTTTTTCTTTTTTTTTTTGTGACCAGTAAGGGGATCGTAACCCTTGGCTTGGTGTCGTCCACACCGCGCTCAGCCAGTGAGTGCACTGGCCATCCCAATATAGGATCCAAACCCGAGGTCGCAGCGCTCCCAGCACCACACTCTCATGAGTGAGCCACGGGGTCAGCCCAAGATAACTATTTTTCAAAGGACAAAAATGACCTGTAGGATAACGTATACATTATGATCTTCTCACTGGAACAAGTCAAACATCTTGAACATTGTGACTGATTAAACATTTAGTTTGAATTACTTTAGAGGTTATGTTCATGGGTAGAGAATGTCGTAAGTGTTTACTTGGAGAAAATTCCAAATTTTTGCAGTTCCCAGTTAATATCTTTGTATCATAAGCACAAATTTATTATAAAAAGACGTTGATTTAAGAAAAAAGTTTTAGAAGACTAATGATGGTAGACGTTCACAATATAGTTAAGTGTAAAATAGACTAGTCTTACTTTTCTTTCATAAAATATACTTACATGCATTTGAAAATTTGGGGAGATTATCATTAACAATGCTTGACTCTTATGTACAGTTGTGGTGATTCAACATTTCTTACTTTTGCTTATATGTTTTCTAATTTATATACAATAAGAATTTATTGTATGTGTGTGTGTATATATATATATTATATACACATTTTTTTGGCAGCTGGCCAGTTCAGTGTTTGCATAATTTCTTAAATTATTAAATTAAATTTCAGCTCCATTCACCTGGGATGTCACCCTCTTGTAGTTAAGTTCAGCACCTAGAGCACAGGGCTCATCAGGGTGGCCTGTTCTGGGACTCACTGATTAGTTCCAGAAGTGAGCTGATTAGACCCCACCATGGCAGGCTGTGTAGATCCACAGAAGACTGAGAAGTGGAGTGGATTTGAGGGCCTGGCAAGTGGAACATTTATGTCTGATTCTTTGCTGCCCAAAATCTATGCTGTGGGGGTGGTGATGGGAACACTAACTTAGGATGGGGTAGATTTGTTCAAATTTAAGTATAGATCAGAAAGGTCTTTTTATAAATGCAGAGTCCTGGGCCCCAGCTCCAGAGGTTCTAGTTTAGGAAGTCTAGGTTATGACTCAGGAATTTGCCTTCTTTTACAAGCTTCTCAGAGAATCCTAAGGAAAGCAAAGAGAAAATACTTAGAAAGTCCTGCAGAGTTCTAGACTTAGAAATATTACAATGGTTATCCCCTTTCAGTACACTTGTCTTGGCTCAAATTACACTTGCCCAGAAAAGCCTTTAATTTTACTGTCTCCCTCACCAGACTCTATGCTCCTTCAAGGCCATCACTTTGCCTGTTTTGTTCATTGATCTGTCCCCAGTGACAACAGCAGTGCTTGGCATAGTGTAGAAGCTCAAAAAAATATTTTTAAAGGAGTGAATTACTCAAAAGGGAGTTGGGAGTTCACTTCTGCCACATCACAAATGTATATGGCAAATGTTCGTTTCTTTTGCTATAAAGAGGACTCACCGTTTATAAACTGGATTATATATCCTTATTATCAAGGGAAATAACTCTGAATAGAGAAAGCAAGAGCCATACTCGTAGAACTAAAAAATGTTTGCCAGCAGAACTGCTCAAACACAATTGATAAAGGAAGTTCAGAAAAAAAGGAAATAACAGAAGGAAACATAACATCAGGAATGAAGAAAAAGCTACAAAAAAGGGAAATATGTCATCAAATATCATAGCCTATTCTTTTGAGTTTTTAAAACTGATGGTTGGAAGCAAAAATTACAATTTTATTCGATATAGTTCTCAGTGGATGTAGAAGTGTTGAACATCATTTGCCATTCGGGAAATGTAAGTTAAGGCCATGATTATATACAACCACACACCTAATAGGCAAGCTAAAATAAAGTATAGACAGTGCCAAATGCTAGAAAGGACATGCAACAAATGGAGTGCTCATACATTGCTGGTAGGAATGTAAATTAGTACAGCCACTCTGGAAAAGTTTGGCAGTTTCTGGTAAACACAAATTTACCATATGAACCAGCAATTGTGCTCCTGGGTGTTTATCCTAGAGAAACAAAAACTTGTGTTTATACAAAGTCAGGTACACATATGTTCATTTACTGGTAGCTGCTAGCACAACATTTCTGCATCCTGATTATGGTAGGAATTACACAAATCTATACATTACAAAATTAGAATACACAAAAATAAACACACCAATTAGTGCATTAAAAAAAACTAGTGAAGTCTAAAGTTCTGTAGTTTAACAGCATTGTACTAATCTCATTTTATTGGTTTTGATTATGTATTATGGTTATGTAAGATAATATCACTGAGGAAGCTGAGTGAATTGTACTTAGGAACTGTGTACATTTTGTAATTTTTTGTCAATTTAACATTATTTCAAGGGGCTGGCTGGTTGATGCAGTTGGTTAGAGTGTGGTGCTGATAACACCAAGATCTGGGGTTCAATCCCTGTACTGACCAGCTGCCAAAAATAATAATAATTTTAAGAAGACTTACAGAAAAATCATATTAAGGTGTTTTTTTTTAAAACTACTTGATGCTTCTTATGAACTGGGATAAACACATCTAAATATGTTGAATTACTTTAATGAATTTAATATATGCCTTTTGAAGCAGATAAGTAGACTGAAAGGAATAAATTTACAATCTACAATATGCAAGAGCTAATCATATAATGATATAAGGTAGGCACAAAACACTCCTGCATTGTATATAACATCAAAATGTAATCAGTGACAGGCCGGCCCGTGGCTCACTCGGTAGAGTGCGGTGCTGATAACACCAAGGCCACGAGTTCGGATCCTATATAGGGATGGCCGGTTTGCTCACTGGCTGAGCGTGGTGCTGACAACACCAAGCCAAGGGTTGAGATCCCCTTACCGGTCATCTTTATATAGGATAAGAAAAAAAAAAAATGTAATCAGTGATGAGAAAAGCCCACTTTAAATTTATGTAATCACTAAGAACATGGTTCAAGGTATCTTGTCCCAAAATGGCACCAAGCATATGATGAGTTTAGAGTTCTGATAGAAACCCCTCAAATGTACATACATCGTTTTCATGACACTTCTTTGCTTCATGAATTCTGATACTTTGCTAAAGTTACTCCACATTTAGTGTTTTCTTAAGTTTTGTTTCTATATGAATTAATGACAGATGATGAGGCAAAATGTATCACTGATATCCTGCCGTATTCATTGCCATCTGCAATTTTTTCTCCAGTGTGAAATATCTCACAACTATTAGATTATATTTCTGGGCAAAGGCTTTCCCTTGATCATTATGTCCTGCTATGTATGAACTCAACTGATGATCTATTATGATCACTAAGGAGAAGGGTCTTTTTTCCTATAGTAGAAAGCTTTCCTAGTCTCCCCACTGATGATTTATCTCAGTACATACTTTTCAAGACATAATTACATAGAAATTTTTCCTCAAGACTCTTCTGCATTGAATGTATCAGAATTTTTCCTATACGTCTATTTGGACATACAGTGTGAGGTAACTGATCACTGAAGGCACTATCACATTCTCTGAATTAAATTTCCCACCTATGCAAATTCCATAATCTCCCAAAGATGAAAATTTAGCTCTAGGCTGCTCTACACTGACTATATTCACGTATGGTAGGAGCACACAAATGTTTAATGAGTTCATAGTACTAACATGGTTTGCCCTCTGCACAAGTTCGCTTGTATGTAATGAGGTCAGATTCTCTGCAAAGGATTATGTACCTTGACTTACAAGTTTCTCTTGTGTTCACTGTCCTATTTTAACAAAGCTTGATGAATCACTGAATCCACAGTCTCTCTCTCTCATGAGTTCTTTGATGTGTGTACATCAAAGAATTCAAAGCCAGAATTCATACTGAAGGCTTTGCCACATTGACTCCATTCATATGATTTGTCTCCTCTGTAAATTCCCCCATGGATAATGAAGCTGATAGTGTGCAAATAGTATTTTCCACACTCAGTACACATAAAGGAAGCCTATATTGTGTGAAGTCTCTGATGCTGTACAAGACACATTTTCTTTCTAAGGCATGACCACATTCATTGCTTTGTTGGGGGGTTTGTTTCCATTATGTGTATGCTGATGTACAATGAGATTTCTCTTTGAAGAGAAGCCTTTTCCACATTCACTACATATAAAGGGTCTCTCTCCTGTATGAGTTCGTTGATGAACAATTAGACGGCTTCTGACAGTGAAGCCTTTACCACATTCATTGCAAGCGTAAGGTTTCTCTCCAGTATGAATTTGCTTATGTAAAATGAGCTCAGTTTCCATGGCAAAGTCTTTTCCACATTCACTGCATATATAGGGTTTTTCTCCTGTATGAATTTGCTGATGTACAATGAGATAGCGTTTCATGGTGAAGCCTTTTCCACATTCACTGCACATAAAGGGTTTCTCTCCAGTATGAGTTCGCTGATGTACAACAAGATTGCTCTTAAAGGAAAAACCTTTTCCACATTCATTACATATATAAGGTTTCTCTCCAGTATGAGTTCGCTGATGTAACATCAATCCACTGTTCACAATAAAACCTTTCCCACAATCGCTACATCTGTAGGGTTTCTCTCCAGTATGAGTTCGCTGATGTACAATCAGCCGACTCTTCAAGGGGAAACCTTTTCCACATTCACTGCATATGTAGGGTTTCTCTCCAGTGTGAGTTCGCTGATGTATGATTAGCATGCTCTTCACGGTGAAACCTTTCCCACATTCACTACATAAATGTGTTTTCTCTAATGCATGATTTCTCTGATGTACAATGAGATTACTCTTCCTGGGAAAGCCTTTTCCACATTCATTGCATACATAGGGTTTCTCTCCCGTATGAGTTCGCTGATGTTCGATCAGACGGCTCTTCATGGTGAAACCTTTCCCACATTCATTGCATATATATGGTTTCTCTCCTGTATGATTTCTTTGATGTATGATGACATAGTGCTTCGTGGTGAAGCCTTTTCCACATTCACTGCAGATGAAGGGCTTCTCGCCGGTATGAGTTCGCTGATGTATGATAAGCATGCTCTTCCCAGTGAAGCCTTTTCCACATTCATTACATACATAGGATTTCTCTCCAGTATGATTTCGCTGATGTACAATGAGATTACGCTTGCCTGGGAAGCCTTTTCCACATTCACTGCACACATAAGGTTTCTCTCCAGTATGAGTTCGCTGATGTTCGATCAGACGGCTCTTCATGGTGAAGACTTTTCCACATTCACTACATAAAAAGGACTTCTCTCTTTTATGAATTCTCTGATGTTCATTGAGCCTGGACTTTCTGGAGAATATTTTTGAACACATACTACATCCATAAGGTTTCTCTCCTGTATGAACTCTCTCATGATCTGTGAGCTGAGACTTCTTGACAAAAGCTTTCCCACATTCACTGCATACATGGGTTTTCTCTGTTTCGTGAGTTCTTTGATGATTAATGACTTGGGGCTTATTGCTACTGGGTTTTGCACTTACAGGGAATTTAACAGCAGAATGAAATTCTTCAGATTTACTATGCAGAAATGACTTCCCATTTCCATTATATTTAGTGGAGTTCTCCATTTCATAGATTTTCTTCCGGCTGACTAAACTTATATTTGATTTCAAAGTTTTTATACATAATTCAAACATATCATGATTTTTCCTGAAAGGAAAATGACTTTTTCTTTGAGTAACAGTATTTCCAAATGCATTATGTTCATAGTATTGTTCCATACTCTTCAGAATTCTTTGATTTTCCAAGTGACTCTGTAGATGATCAACTGTGTGGTTTTCTAGGAAAGAAGAGAACAGTGAATCCTTTCATAATCGTCTTGGGGATAAAACTTTAAAAAAAAATTTCCTTGTTTTTGAAAAATGGCTCTTTAATGACACTACAATAAACATTTAAAAGGAAATCTATGTATAAGTTCCTTATTGCTTTCTCACTGCTAAAAACACAATAATATAAAGAAACCAAAATGTAAAACCAGTTAGTGTACAATAAGGTTAGGCAGTTAACAATCCATATACAAAGGTACTTCAAAAAGTTTGTAAAAAATAGAATTGAAAGGGCCAGCCTGTGGCTCACTCGGGAGAGTGTGGTGCTGATAACACCAAGGCCATGGGTTCGGATCCCATATAGGGATGGCCGGTTCACTCACTGGGTGAGCGTGGTGCTGACAACACCAAGTCAAGGGTTAAGATCCCCTTACCAGTCATCTTTTAAAAAAAAAAAAAAAGATAATATGAATCTTTCCATGAACTTTTTGAAGTATCCTCATAGATTTGGCTGCTTTCTGAATAGAACCTTTCAAAACATGCAGACATAGTAAAATACAAGCAAGTCATTATTATAAGTGAACAACAGGATTTGAAGGAACAGCATTCCACAGAACTTAGGGAATCACCAGACCAAATAGTTGGATGAGATGACTAATCCTAAATGGTAAGGGTTGTATTTATTCACAACATATATTTATTGAATGGCTCCCATGTACAAGGCACTCTGCTAGTGTTTGGGGTATGCAAAATTTGCCTTCTTTTCACTGATCTCAAATTCTAGTTAGGAGAAAACTGAATTAACAAGAAGGAATGAAAATAAAAGGTAGTTGGAGAGGGTTAAGTGTGATCTGAAGGTGCAATGGAGATGGTGGGAGGTGGAGGAAAGCAGGATATGTCTGCATAAAGAAAACGTAAGCTGAAATGAGAGGTCAATGGGGAGAGTGGTTCATGAAAGTGAGGAATCAAGGATTACTTTACTAACTATATGGCTTGAGCCACTAGGTAGGTTGAAGCATCTCATAATGAGAAGGGGAATATTACTGAAGTCCAGATCTTCAGAACTATGTAGAATAAAGTCAGAACTATGTAGAATAAAGTATGTATTGTGAAACATAAATGTTGAGATGGTTCTTAAATATGTAACACAGACATGAAGAATCTGTTTCAAGGTATAAATGGAGATAGCAATGTGGAAGTAATCAATATATACCTATTAAAGAAAAGAGGACTGGATGACATGTTAGGAAGACATGTAGTATGAAAGTACAGAACCAAGATTTTAGACATTCCAAAATTTAGTTTGGGGATTCTTTAAGCCCTCTTAGATGAACTAAACTCTGACTATAAAGATCAGAGAAATATACATACTGACATGTACAGAATATATGTATATTTTCTTACCTGTTACCTGGCAAGTAAGAATTTGAGATCCTCAGCATCTGAATTCAAGTGAACTGAAATAAACTCTTCCATGGTAATCCTATTCCTGAATTTGCCTTTCTTCAAACTATAAGCTACCATCAAACTAGCTTTCAAAAAATATCAAGGCATTTAGAACGACTCCTATAATCAACATTCCAACCACTGGTCTAGCTGTGTCATGTTATCATACGTTCCATTTATAATGAAATAAAAAAACGATTGTTAAGGAATTGTGCAACTGGCCAGTGTACCATGCAGTCATCTTCAGAAGCTAATGTGCACAGTTGTTGCTTTGCGTTGCTTTGCCCCCCATGGATTTGTCATCCCACTTCCCCTGGGTGACGGAGATGCAAAGGATTACTCAAAGCCCATCTCTACTGAGCAGTGAGAGGCCCCAAAGTGGTTAATCTCCCATAGGAACACTTAAGAGAGAGGGATCCCTTCCTTGGGAAATTAACCACTTTTTCGGGGCCTCTCTCTGCTCAGTAGAGATGGGCTTTGAGTAATCCTTTGCGACTCCATCACCCAGGTGAAGTGGGGTGACAAATCAATGGGGGGCAAAGCAACACACAGTAACAGACCAGGTTATTGTGAGGGCACAACATATACAGTGGTATTTCCCAATGGGGGAGGAAAGTGCAATAGTCAGAAGATACTGATGAATTCAAAGTTCTCTCTATGGGGCCGGCCTGTGGCTCACTCGGGAGAGTGCGGAGCTGATAACACCAAGGCCACGGGTTCGGATCCCATATAGGGATGGCCAGTTTGCTCACTGGGTGAGCGTGGTGCTGACAACACCGAGTCAAGGGTTAAGATCCCCTTACCGGTCATCTTTTAAAAAAAAAAAAAAAAAAAGTTCTCTATGGAGCAAGGCCTGGAAGGTGAAACTCCATGGTCAAGGAGATGGAAGGAACAGGCAGAAACACTGTGACAGGATATAAAGGAGAGGATTATAGAGTCCAAGGAAGAAGAAAACTAGGCAAACAAACAAAAAGCAAGATGTAAGATAAAGTAAGTAGGGATCAGAGGAGAAAAAAGGAATATATTTCGCTCTAAAGTCCTAAAAGACAAGTTCTGATACAGGGAGAAACATACATGGAAGCACTGTTTCTGTATCCTCAGATATCCACATAGCCTTCTCTGACTGACTAGAACATGACTTCTACGGTTATGCATTTTGCTGGCCCTCATTTACTCACCTGGACAGATTCGACTATGCATTTCATCTTCTATTGTCCATGGTTCTTCTCCTTGTTCCAATTTGGAGAGTGCATACGGTTTGATGGCTTGATAACCTGTTTATGGGAAACGATAGAAGATTTAAGACACATTAAATTGGGCTGGGGTATGTAAAATGGAAGAATATTACATTTAAGGTACTAGATAGTTTTCACATCTGCAAAGTAGACACTTTTCTCTCAGGAGAGGGTAGATTACAGTCGGCCCTCAGTATCCATGGGTTCTACATCCATGAATTCAACCAACCGTAGACCAAAAATATTTGCAAAAAAAAAACAATAAAAAATAATACAAATAAAAAACAAGATAGCATAACAACTATTTACAT
Organism: Galeopterus variegatus; assembly: GCF_000696425.1. Taxonomy (NCBI): domain Eukaryota; kingdom Metazoa; phylum Chordata; class Mammalia; order Dermoptera; family Cynocephalidae; genus Galeopterus; species Galeopterus variegatus. Next base: position 18,011 of record NW_007727189.1, read on the forward strand.
AGCATTTACATTGTATTAAGTAATTCAGAGATGATTTAAAGTATATGGGAAGAGGTGCATAGGTCCAAATTCTGTGCCATTTTATATATGGAACTTGAGCATCTTCAGATTTGGTATCTATGGGGAGTCCTGGAACCAACAAGGGACAACTGTATATCCTTTTATCAGAAGCCAGAAGATGCACTAAAATTCTGCTATTCAGAGCACTGCAGTGACTTCCCAGGGTAAGCAGCTAGAAAGGCCACACACTGGGGTGCTCTGAGTGACATAGGCCAACTGTCCTCACCCAGTGACACCAGGTTGCCATAGTTCTCCAACATCACGTCCCGGTAGAGGTCCTTCTGAGCAGGGCCCAGGAGCTGCCATTCCTCACAGGTGAACTCCACAGCCACATCCTCCAATGTCAGCAATTCCTGTAATAATAGAGTCCTTAAAGTGCTTAATATAAAGTTGTCTTTTACTGACATGGAAGGAATGTGAAGAAAGTTGTCCTGCTCATCTTAACCATATAGACTGCATCTATAAGCCTACTATATTTTTTAATACATTGTCAAAGAATCAATCTCCAAGTATTCTGTAATTGTGTAGTAAGCCATTCAGTCAACAAAGTATGTTTTTATATCAAACTCTCTCAGTAAAAACAGTTTTTACACATAATTTTTTTATTTCAGCATCTATTGACCAGTCAAGAAATTACATGCTAGTAACATCTAGATATATGATATAGATTGCAACATTCACTATAAGCCCTCCCAGGTAATACAAGCCTAAGACATGAAGAGACCCCTGATGCTAGAATCACAGAACACTACATAAGTGTTTAATTAGTGAATGGATTTTAAAAAATAGAAATATATCTAAAACACAAGATTCATCAAATTTGGGAAAAATTATTCTTGAAGATATAAACATTAAGTATATATGTGCACACATATGAATATATATACACACACATATGTCTCTGTATGCAGACACATGTATGTGTGTACATTAACAGAAAGGTTATCATATTAGAACTGGAATATACATTTTTAAAAAATAACTGAAAAAATGAAGCAGAGACACAAAGAGACAAAACATAAAGGAGAGTTTAATAAATATGAAGGATAGAGTAAGGTCAATCATATGCCCAACATAGTTTTTGAAATATTATATTGAAACAGAGAAGCAATTTATAAAGAGCTAAGGAGTGAGAAACTTTCAGAACCAATTAAACATCCTACAACTCAGAATTAGTAAACTGGCAAAGCCAAACAGGAAATCTGCATCTAGACACACCAGACTGAAACTACAGAACACCAGATGCAAATATAAGATTACGAAAACAAGAAGAAAAAGACGCATTGACATCAAAAGAAAGACTGAATTCACTGACAGCTGACTTTTTCACACAAACAATAGAAGCCAGAAAAATGTGGAATAATATCTTGAATGTCCTCATTCTGTGGCAGTGCAGCCTAGCCACAACTGCTACTGGAGAATAAATTGAGACTCTCTTGTCAATTCAACTCCCACTCTCTTGTCTCAGCATGGCTTCCAATCACATGGCAGGGTGGTATATAGATAGGCAGAGAAGACCTAGGCAAAAACTGATCAGGTAGTTTATCCCCACGTTATTATAGAAATTACTACATAGAGAAGAAAGCAGACTTGGTAGATGATGCAAATTCTCAATGCTGATTATCTTACCACATTCTGAATTATTTCAGGTGAGACACGAATCTATTCCGAAAAAAGAAAACTTAGGTTCCTACTTAATTTCACACTCAAAAATAACTTTTTTCCTATTTAAAGACCCAACAGAAAGCAAAGGAATCTGCGAAAACAACAGAGGCAAATATGAAATATATTCATGTAACAAGCTAAAAGCCATAAAAGGGAAAAAAAGTTACAAATTTCGTGAGAGGAAAAATTTAAATTTCTACATTGAAAAAGATATCAGGAACAAAGCTAAAAGAAAAACAATAGACAAAATAAAAGATCAATACATAGTATATATAAACAACTTTTATTAATCAGTAAGAAAAAAAGTTTTTTAATGTAAAAATTACAAAGACAGGTATTTCACAAGAAAAAAATCCATTTGACCATCAAATACACAAGAAGGATTTCAACCTCACTTGCGATGAGTAAAATGCAAAATAAGGCAAAAGAATATCGAACAATTCAGATTGATGAAAATTATGCAATTTGATAATGTCATATATTTAAGTATTGGAAAAGATTTAAGGTATGAATTACCTTACTAAATGGCAGGCACTCGTCTAAATGGTTTACACAGATTCATTTTTTCAAGTATAACTATAGACAAATGGAATTTTATATAGTTAATATTCTTCAATTAATTGCAGTTATTATTCCTTTAGATGCTTAAACTATACCATTTAAGGTGGCCAGCAGGTTATGTTTTTTGGAATGATTCCATTGATGCAAAATAATTCATAAGATGTGTTTATGTACAGAGATATGTACATAAACATACATTTGTAAATATACATACATATGTAGATTCACACATAGTTCAGTGACAGCAAGCATACACTACTAAACATTTGTTAAAGAGTTATGAGGGGACTAGGAAGGAAGTTATGAAGAGGAAATTTACTTTTTTGTGTATATTTCATCTCTGTAATTTTTTTTCCTTTAAAATGTATCCATGAGTAATTTGTGTAATTACAAAAAATAAAAGCAATAAAAGAGAAATAAGTAAGAATTGGATTTGAAAACGGGGAAGGATTCTGTATATTCTTTTTTTTTTTGTCCTTTTGGAGACTGGCCACACCGCGCTCAGCCAGTGAGCGCACTGGCCATCCCTATATAGGATCCGAACCTGCGGCTGGAGCGCTGCTGCGCTCCCAGCGCTGCACTCTCCCGAGTGCGCCGCAGGCTCGGCCCGTGGATTCTGTATATTCTGAGATGAGGTGAAGTTACAAAGCAAACCCTGTGGCACCCAACAACTCAAGCCCTTACCAGACAAAATTCCTTTCAACTCTTTAATGCTGAATCTGTACTTAAATGCCAGTGCAGGCCCCTGTTCGGAACAGGTAAAAGCCAAGTAATACTTCCATTTTCTTAGGCCATTTAGGTTTTATTCCTAGATAAGCTCAGACAGACGCTAGGCTGAGTTCTTTGAGTGGCCTTGCTTTGGTCCCCTGAAACAGCATGTCCACTGAGTTTGGTATATTCCCATAGGGGTCTCTGAGGGGCCTTGTAATAAATAGCAGTAAGAAAATTTCTGCCTTCATTGGAAGGCTACTGTTCAAAACACTGTCCACCTCATCACCTCTAGGAAAAATATCAAATTTTTCTTGAGACTTAAGTGCCTTGAAATATTGATATCCCTTGAGGAACCTGTCTGCTTTCTCCTCACAGTCAATGCATATCATATAACTTGGCATGACTCTCTTGTTTAGCTGGCTGTCAGAGATATCAGATGCAAGTTGACAAGTAATGTAACCGAGAGGATCCTTCAGTCACACATTATGTTCTACGTTAGTCATTTAGTAGGAATCACATGAACAGTATATTCCTGATCCTACTTTGCTATGACATTGGAGTTAGATTCAAAGTTTACTTCTCTGTAAACAATGAAATGATTTCTTACAGGCCTCTACAAATCCATTAGGGAGTAAAGGAGAGGATAAAACAGATAAAAGTCACCTGGACATCGATCATTTTCTTCTGTTGTAGGAAATGGCCAGCAAATGGGATACTCTGTCTTTGCCTCTTTTGGATATGTTCTAAATTCCTAGTTAGAAATCTCAGTCACCAATAAAGGGTGTCCCAAGAAGTGATAATCTAGGTCCTGGAACAACTGTCTTCATTCACTTCTTGTCTCTTCCCAGGAAAGCCGAGACCTGTGAGCTGAAGAGCAAAACAACCTTCATGGGTATATTCCCTTTTGCTGTACATTCACCTTAACACATGGCCCCCAATATTTCTGTCTCTTTATTTGGTTCCCTAGGGCCAATGAAACAGAAGACCCTCAATGTGTGGGAGAAATGTCTTTCCTCTACAAAGTGTAGAAGTAGTACAAATGTGGGGCCGACCCCGTGGCGCACTTGGGAGAGTGCGGCGCTGGGAGCGCAGCGACGCTCCCGCCGTGGGTTCGGATCCTATGTAGGAATGGCCGGTGCGCTCGCTGGCTGAGCGCGGTGTGGGCAACACCACACCAAGGGTTGTGATCCCCTTACCAGTCACGAAAAAGACAAAAAAATAAAAAAAAGTACAAATGTGGCAAAGAATCAGCACAGCACCATGCCTCAGCAGTAAGTAATTCTCAGATCAGTTTTAGAAATGAGACCACATAGATCGCGAGAAACTAAATTTTTCCTCTAAACTATGTTACCCTCATAACTCTCTAAAAGTCTTTATAGGTTGGTCAGTTGGTTCAGTTGGTTAGAGCATCCTGGTGTAACACCAAGGACAAGGGTTCAGAGCCCCGTGCTTGCCAGCCGGAAAAAAAAAAAAAAAAATGTCTTTAAGGTCCGGCTAGTGGCTCACTTAGGAGAGTGTGGTGCTGATAACACCAAGGCCACGGGTTCGGATCCCTATATAGGAATGGCCGGTTAGTTCACTTGGGAGAGCATGGTGCTGACAACACCAAGTCAAGGGTTAAGATCCCCTTACCGGTCATCTTTAAAAAAAAAAAAAAAAGTCTTTATATACCCCATTTATATACACACTTCAATGTGAGGAAAAATGAACACACCGAAAAATTGAGAAAAGAAATGAGATATAGGGCCGCAGTGGCGCTCCCTGTGGAAAAATGAACACACCGAAAAACTGAGAAAAGAAATGAGATATAGGGCCGCAGTGGCGCTCCCGCCGAGGGTTCCAATCCCACATACAGACCGGTTCCCGCTCACTGGCTGAGCGAGGTGCGGGCACAACACCGAGGGTTGCAGTCCCGTTGCCGGTCCCGGTCCGGTACGGGCGCGACACTGAGGGCTGCGATCCGTTGCCGGACACGAAAAAAGACAAAAAGGAAAAAAAAAAAAAGAAATGAGATATAAATACAAATTTAAAAAACAATTCAAAAGTATAAATACTGGGAAAATGTAGAACCTGAAACGAAACATCCATAAGAAATATGCAGTAAATATGCAAGAAGGATAAAAACCGACTGCTGAATCATTCATCCCCCCAAAACTTTCATATAGGTGGGTTCAAGAGGATGGGGTTTTGTGGGAAGCCAAAGAGATTAGGAGGAGGGACTTGGACCTGAAGCTTTTAGGGGACGTTAACGTTCAAGTCTGTTCCGGGAGCCAAAGTTCGAGATCAACACACAGACCAGCCAGGGCTCCCGCTTTCACACGTCTCTGTACAAAAGAACACCACCCCACCAAATTAATACGAAAACCTGGCCTAGATACACAAGTATATAGTTCTCCCTTCGTGGTTTTTCATCATTGAGCCCCCAAATTAACCTAGACCCCGAACCAGACGCCGCGTTCGTTGACAAACAGCACCCCACCAGTTCTCGATCACTGCGCCCTACAGGAAGTGACCCGCGAAGACCCCAACCCCTGACCTCAGAACTCTCGGTCGTTGATCTGTTTAGGCCTTTAATCACTGACCACTAGAGCTCCCCTGATTAACGCCCACAGACACCCCATCACAGACACCCACTGCGGACTCCTCCTACATGGTCCGCTCTAAGAAAGCGCCCGCCGCCCGTGACCCCCACCGCGTCGCCGATCAACAGCCTGCGCAGGCGCCGTTAGACGCTCCCTCCCCCCGCCTGTCCCTCGGACTTGCCCGCACACTCACCTGACGCTCTCCTGAACCCGTAGCGACCTCGGAAGCTGAATTTACCTTCCTAAACTTCTCCCACTTCTTGCCCCCTCGCCCAGCACAGTCTCCCGCAAACGCCCGAAGACATCCACGGCGTTTCTAGGGGAAACGGAATACGAGCTTCCGCCCCTTCCTTATGCGGTCATACGTCCGCGCCGGCGCCGCCACGACGCTCTGGGGGCGGCCATCTTTGAGTGCCTGACGTACAGAAAGCAAAGGGGCAGCTTTCGCGCTGTGGCAGCTTTGTGTTTGTGACAAGCGAAAGGCCACCGGACGGGCCCACGAGAGGACTCTGAAACGGTCCCGTTTTCAGGCACCTCAGCCCTGGCGGAAAATATCAGAGGCTGGAGCTCACACAAGGAAAACATGACGTGAGGATAAAGTCCTTTTAACAGACAAGGAAGGCACCGAAGAAGATGGTCACCTTCTCGTTGCAGGGGACAGTGAACGACTTAAACTTTAAAGGCCGGAGCCCAGCACTACCACAAAGGCGCGGCATACATTATGAGCGGCCATTACGGCTGTGATGTCTCAGCTCAGTGAGGAATTAAAATAACCTCTGGGCACTTCAGTCGCTCTTCTAAATGCAAAGTGTTTTAGAAGCCGTGTAAAAGCTTAAGCCAGCTGGACGGGCGTGGGGGACAGCGGTCGGGGCGCTGCAGCTTTCCAGTACTTTGCGCGGTCAGGCAGGAGCACAGCGGGAGCGGCCATCTCGGGGGAATTCAGTGTCACGACGGCAGAACAAATGCTTCCTGGGAAACCCGCACTCGAACTGCCTGCACTGGCAGATGAAAGTATCTTTAGGAGACAAACAAGGTCTGGAAAAGAGAGATGGTATGGGAGATGAAGTGATCACAAATTGAGCAGAAAAAGTGGACCTTGTGACCATCTTAACAGTCTTACCCCAACCATGTCTCTTACCCTACCCGATTACAAAACACGCAGTCTAGACAGCCACTGAACCGCTTTTGTCACTATAGATTGGTCTTCATGTTATGAATAGGATCGTACAGTATTGTATCTTGGGAGCCCCAAATCTGAAAGGGCATTCGTATAGTGTTCGCCTGTTCCAAAGAAACTCGCCCGATATTGCAATAGGTAGAGACATCTGTTTTTTATTTTTGTATTTATTTTTTAATTTTAATTTTTGTTTTTTAGACTCATGGGAGGTGCTGATGGCTGCTGGTCAGCTAGAAATCCGTGCCGTTGTGGGGTACTTACAACAGTTATATAGTAAACAGATCAGAGGAGAGGAGTAAGTCATTTGCATGCTTATGAGTAGACACTCCACTCAGAGCCCGCAGGAGATCTGGCTGGGAAGATAAGTTAACCACTCTGGGCATCAGAGTAGTTAACTCTATTGTTCTGACTCCACTTACATGCTAATGCATTTACTCAGGGCTCCTGCTTCCTACTGTCTTCCATGTGTCTTAAAGGAGACGTGCCTTTCCTTGGGTAAACTACCTTGGCCAGGGGTAGTTTCCCAGGGGGGGAGGAGGAACTCTGGTGTGTGTGAGGAGAGGAATAGGTCTGCGTCCCACACTTACCTTACAAATATGTACTCTTCTTATATGGCGTCTTTCACACAACATAACTGTTTTGAAATATATCAGTTTTTATGTATCAATAGTTTATTCCTTTTCATTGCTTAGTATTCCTTTGTATGGGTATTCCGAAATGTACTTAATCACTCACTATTTGGTAGACATTTGAGTTCTTTCCAGTGTTTTGGATATTGAAAATAGAACTCTAGGAGCATTCATATGCAGAAAATAAACAATATTACCTCAAAGAACTGGATTTCCCACAGTTGTATGCATTCACACCACTCACAAAGAGGTCTTTGCCAGCCATTTGCATTTCTAGCTCTGCCTCATCTCATATTCTCGTGCATCTTTGCTCCTACCTGAGCCCTGAGCTTGAAGACTCACTCACCCTAAGAAATTAGAGATTGAGAACATGGGCTGTGGCACACTGACCCCAGGTTCACCTACTTGCTCAAATTAGGTACAACCCCATTATAATTCTCAAAATTATAGTCAGGACATCTGGTCAAGATGGCAGAATAGATGGTCCCCAGTGTCACTCTCTCCCACAAAATAACGAATTTACAACTATAAAAATGTAACATCAGCCAAGCTGGGGCCGCTGGAGCTCAGGTGAAGAGGAGGAGAGACCTGTGGAACTCATGAAGGCGAGAGAAACCACAAAGAGAGAAAGAAAAAACTGCTCTCAGTGTTTTGGGTCGCGGCCACTCTAATGCTGGAGCACATGGAGCAGGAGCCGGCAGAAGCTGCAGCTGTGCCCTTTAGATGGAATTACTTGGAGGCAGAAGGGGAAAAGAGGACTTTGGTGGCCCCCAGGACAGCAAGACCACTAACAGGGTTCCTGTGGACCCACGCAAGAGTGAGGAGCCAGAACAGCTGAAAAAGGGGAGCCGTTCAGAGGCTGGTGAGTCATTGAAAGGGACCAGCGCAGGGCTCGTTGCATGGGAAGTGTTTGGAGCACAGGCTGTTGGGGAGATGGGCCCACCGGGAGAACACTGGGACACAGTAAGGGCAGCCAATCTGCCCCCCCAATCAGCGCAAGACCACTCAGAGGAGACTGGTCAGGAATGCAGAATTGCATGGGGTGCAATTTGATGGAAAAACTCAGGCCCAGATCAGAGTTTCTACACAACCCAGGTGCACCAAGTATCTGGAGAGCTGTAAGTACCTATAAGGTCAACCATTAAACCCTGAGCTGCACAAAAAGTCTTCCATAGGGAAACAGCAGCAAAGCAGCAATTTACCTCAACCACACAGCTCAAGTGTTGGTTTCTATAGGAAGTTCCCATTTTAGAAGCAAGCAAAGGACAAAAAACTTAGTTCCAGACCAGGCACACCATGAATGCCTTGTGGCCCACCAGCGGACATGAGGCAGAGTCAGGGGCAGGACCCCACATCCCCAACCATTCACACCACCAGCACCTTGGAGCCCCACCCAGAACCTGATGATTGGAGTCAAGGACTGGACCCCACTTCCACATACTGGCACACCACCAATGCCTAGGGGCCTGCCCAGGAACCCGGGGCTAGCAGCCAGGGACCAGACCCCCTTCCCACAACCAGGCATGCTGTGACAGTGCCTCAGGGCCCCACCTGAGGGGTCCAAGGCATGGAGAAGGGGACCGGACCTGCCTACCATAACGAGGCACACAGCACCAGCACCTTGGGGCTCAGCTGGGGACCCGAGGCATGGAGAAGGGGACCAGAACCCTTCCCACAACTAGGCACCCCACACCAGCACCTTGGGTCCTGCACTGAGATACAGGGCATGGATAATGGGACTGGAGCCCCCTCCCACAACCAGGCACACCATGCCAGTGCCTCGGGGCCCACCCAGGGACCTGGGGCATGGAGAAAGGGACCATACCCACCTTCCACAACCAGGCTTACCACGCCAACACTTCGGGGCCTGCCAGGGAACTGGGGCATGGAGAAGGGGAATGGACCCCCACACACACATATCCAGGCTCACTACGCCAGCACCTTGGGGCCCACACAGGGACATGGGGTAAGGAGTTGGGACCGGACCCACCCTCCCACAACCAGGCATGCCAGGTCAGTGCATCAGGGCCTGCCCAGGGGCCCTAGGCATGGAGAAGGGGACTGAACCTCCCTCCCACAACCAGGCACACTGTGCCAGTGCCTTGGGACCCACCCAGGGACCCAGAATATGGAGGAGGGGACCAGACCCCCCACCACAACCAGGCACCCCATGCCAGCACCTCAGGGCCCACCCTGGGACCTGGGGCATGGAGAAGGGGACTGGTTCCCCCTCCAACAACCAGGCAGACCATGCCAGTGCCTTGGGACCCACTCAGTGACCCAGGGCATGGAACTGGGGATCAGACACTCTCCACAACCAGGCACACTGCCAGCACCACAGAGCAGGCCAAAAACATCTCCATGTGGGTGGCCCACCATAGCTACCATGATAAGCATGGCTGCCATGAAGGTGGCTAGATGCCACAACCACCACGCAGATGGTCTGCCAGCCACTGGAGTGAGTTGACACAGAGAGAGTCACCAGCAGAGAAAAAGAAAGGAGTAGGATGTCTGTCTCTGAAGAGCCCATTTCATACTGATGGAAGAGACATCTGCTCTATGATAGTATTGCGGGACCTGATCATGCCTCTCAGCATTGGACAGATCATTTGGGCAGCAAATCAGCGGAGTAACCATTATTCTTTCAGAGGGAGAGAAGAAATCTAGGGTAATTGGGGGAGGGGGAGAGGATGGGGGATGAGGAGGGATTGGACAAGGGGCATAAAGAATAATTACAATTTGTAACAATAAATGTGCTAGTAATATTGATTTGATCCATGTCTCAATGTTGAAACCCCAAAATATGTATAATCAATTTTGATTCAATAAAAATTAAAATTAAAAAAAAATTATAGAGTCATGTAACCACAGGCCAAAGCTGGAAGTCAGTCCCTTCTTCAAAAGTTATCTCAATTCTAACCAACTCTTACATCCTGCATCATTACTACACTGGTCCAGTCCCTCGACTGAGATACTGGAATTGTTCTGCTTGTCCCATTGACCTGGATAGTTGGGTCCCCTGATTAGTGGGGAAGAGGTTCCAAAACTACCAGTGGGTGTCTGAAACCTTGGATAGTACCTAACTCTATTTATACACTATGTTTTCCCCTTATTAAATTGAGAATTTTCCTTTACACTTAAAGGAAGCACTTTGCAGCTTCTCCTTGGCATATCCAAATTGCTAGCATAACTACTCTTGCAGTTTGAGGTCATTATTCAGTAAAATAATAGTTAGTTGAACACAAGCACTGCAATACCAAGACAGTACATCCAGTAATGGAGATACCTGTTAAGTGACTAACCAGGTGGGTGCTGCATACAGCTCGGACATACTGGACAAAGGGATGATTGATGTCCGGGGTAAGTTGGCATGAGATTCATTATGCAGCACACAACTTAAAACTTGTCAATTTTTTATTTCTGAAATTTTCCATTAATGTTTTTGGACTGTGGAGGGCAGGCCCATGGCTCACTCAGGAGAGTATGGTGCTGTTAACACCAAGGCCACAGGCTCAGATCTCATATAGGGGTGGCCAGTTAGCTCACTGGGTGAGCATGGTGCTGACAACACCAAGTCAAGGGTTTAGATCCCCTTACCGGTCATCTTTAAAAAAAATTTTTTTTTTTTTTGACCATGGTTGACTTCCAGTAACCGAAACCACAGGAAGCAAGACCATAGATAAGGAGGGGCTACTATACAATTCAGCAATTATCCACCCATGGTAAGAATATAGAGTCACGTTGGAATGTGAGGTATTTGAATAGCAAGCTGACAAAGTCCTTGTTATTCTAGGGATAAGTCAGCAAGGCTAGCTTCCCATTTTGCCCTTTTCCCTCTTCTCCCTCCCCTTGAGGTCTGACCTTTGATTGAACCCAGGACCTTGGAAGCTTTGTTAATGAGAGACTTATGTTCTTATTTTGTTGATAAGTAGTTAGCTATGAATCTTCAAGCACCATGGCAGCTGAAAATGTTCTATAAATAGCTTGGTACCAGACATAATTGATTTAATCAGTATGATTTGTTATTTTCACTGGCTTATAAAAAGGAACCTAAAATAAACTAAGATGCCTTACAGGTCAGCAGCCTGAAAGGTCCTCCTGACCCATAAAGCATGTCCCTTCAGTTCCCACTGTCTCCCCTCAGTGTACTGGTCAGTAACAAATATCACCCAAACAAGGACCTGAGTATGGAGAAACTTCTTGGAAACAGGTGAGGAAACTTTCGTGTTTTAGGGTGCACACCTATTCTGTTTAGGAATGAAGGCATATAGTCAGATAGTCAGGAGTAAGACTAATGTGGCAAGAAGGGAGCAAAGAGTGGGATCTCTTTCTCCAAGTTTTGAAATCTATGGTTAAGGCCTGGGGCTACAAGGCCTCTATTGCTCAATTAGAAAAATTTTTATATCACATTTAAGAAGTCTACCCCTGGTTTCCTGCAGGAGGGACAGTCAATATTGAAACTTGGGAACATGTTGGGAGAGAGCTCTGAGAACATTATTGTGTTGTGGGTCCTTCTAAGGTCCCTGTGGTTGTCTTTTCTGTATGGAATTAAATCAGAGACTGCATCCTGGCCATGAGGCTTCTAAAGCCCCTGTGGTCTCAACTGTCTCTAAACCTATTTAAGTTCCTGATATACTTTCTTTCCCCATGGATGTTATTGAAAAACCTTTGATTTGGGAATGTACTGGAGAGATAGAGGATAAAGAAGAAATAGATAGTGAGGCAGAATCACCTCGTGCCGAGCCATTGCCTTCACCCCCACCTTTGGCCATTGAGTTGCCTTTTTGTTGGCTTTTGACCATCTGAGGAAGTCCTGATATCAAAATCATAAATGGTCTTCCAAGGCATCCTCTCTGTGTTCCCATGGCCCTGTGGTGCCTCCAACATACCCTACCCTACGCTCTGCCCCTCAAATGTCTCCTTTGTAGAAGGCTCTCCTAATGGCATGGGAGAGAGGGGAAGATGGCTTGCAGGGATATAGATGTTATCCAGTTACTGAGTCTTTAAATGCTGAGGGAGAAGCAGTACGGGAATATCAACTGCTCCATTTTAAAACTCTGAAGGAGCTAAAAACCGCAGTGGCACACTTTGGGGATACAACTCTCTTTACTTTGAGCTGACTTGAAACAATGGCCGTTGAAGCTCTCCCCCCCAGCAGATTGCAAAAATATAGCAAAAGCCCGACTTAATGGAGGCGAATACCTTTTGTGGAAATCAGAGTTTTCTGAACACGCTCAGGAACAATCTGAGCGCAATCACAAAGAAGGACTTGAATTCACTTTTGATATGTTAACTGGCGAGGGTGACTTCTCCATGGTGGCACAACAGTTAGGATTCTATGCTGATGTTTATCAACAGGTTAATGCCATTGACCGGCAAGCTTGGAGGAGGCTTCCCATGGCCGGCACTAAAATGGAAAAACTTAGTAAGATCCATCAGGGTCCTGATGAGCCATGTCAGGATTTCTTGTCCCATTAGATACAGGCCACAGGACGCCTAGTGGTAGATGGGGAGGCTGGAATGCTGCTGACCAAGCAGCTGCCTTATGAAAATGCCAACTTGGCTTGCCAGACTGCTATTCGCCCCTTATCGTGAGAAGGGGATGCTTTCTATGTCTGTCTCTGTGCGGATGTTGGGTCCTTATATATGCAGGGGGTAGCTTTTGCTCTGCCTTGTGAAATATAATGCCCTCTCAATATTTTAGAGAGAGAAAAAAAAAAGGATCCAATGCATACATCCAAAATATGTTTTAAATGCAGAAAAGGAGGGCATTGTGCAAAGCAATGTCCTAATCAAGCTTTCACTCCTGATAACTCCCCTTCCACACCTGCTCCAAATATCTGCCCCAGATGCCAGAGGGACACCACTGGGCTAATGAATGTCATTACAAAACCACAGTGGAGAGTTGGCCTCTTCCTCAATGGGGAAATGGGAAATGGGGCCTGGCCTGGCCCTGTCGAACAATAGCTGCCATGTCCATCTATCCTCCCCAAATTTTTGAGTCAGCTTCTGAAAAGCCATCTCTGACCTTCCCGGGCAACCCAAGAATGTGGAGGATTGGATCTCAGCCCCACAGCTCAGTTTGTGTTAACCCCTCCTATGGGGCCACAAGCTATCCCTAGCGGTATATTTGGCCCTTTACCTTCAGGCAGTGTAGGGATTATCTGGGGACAGAGCAGCCTTACTTTAAAAGGTCTTCAGGTGTTTCCTGGAGTCATTGACTCTGATTATACTGGAAATATACGACTTATGGCTGCTGCAGGACAAGGAATCATCACTGTCTCTCTTGACATGAAAATAGCTCGACTAGTATTGGTCCCTCTTTTCATTACAGGTAAGGCTCTTCAATATAGCCCACGTGGAGAACAAGGATTTGGATCATCTGATAAAGCCTAATGGGTACAACAAATAGGAAAGGGATGCTTAGAATTAGTGTTATCTGTTCAGTGAAAACTCTTTGAGGTTATTAGATATGGTAGCTGACATTTCTGTCATATCCTGAACATATTGCCTGCATCTTGGCCTTTGCAGCCAGCCATGACTGAGCTCCAAGGGATTAGCCATTCAAGTGCACCTGGGCAGAGTAGCTCTTTCCTCACTTGGACTGACAATGAAGGCCATTCTATGACTTTTCATCCTTATGTGCTTTCTTCTATGCCTATTAATTTGTGGGGCTATGATGTCTTGCAGCAAATAGGAGCTTTACTATTGAGTTCCAATGAAATTCTGCACCATTCCTCTACACCTTTATAATGGGGGTCCTGATATCTCCTGCCACCCCTGATCCAATTTTTTGGATCTCAGATACACCTGTATGGGTGGATCAGTGGCTCCTTACTTAGGAGAAATTGCATGCTTGTGTGAAAATTTTGTTCAAGATCAACTTCAAAAGGGCCATATTGAGCCTTCTAATAGTCCTTGGAATACCCCTATTTTTTATCATTAAGAAAAAATCTGGCTTGTGGAGACTTCTGCAAGACCTCCGAGCTATTAATGCAGTTATGAAACCCGTGGGCATTTTACAACCTGGCCTTCCATCTCCTATAGCCATCCCAGCTTTGTTTTATTTAATAATCCTGGACCTGCAGGAGTTTTTCTTTTCCATCCCCTTGTCTCCTTCAGATTGTGAATGGTTTGCTTTTAGCGTACCCTCTTTTAATTTTCAAGCCCCCATGAAAAGATATCAGTGGAAGGTATTGCCACAAGGTATGGCTAATAGTCCTACATTATGTCAAAAACATATTTCTAATGTTCTTGAGCCTTTACGATGCCAATATCCTCAGGCATATCTCATCCATTAACTGGCCTTCCCGTCCCTCTGACTTACAACCTTGAATCTTCAGCCTTTATTTGACATCTTAAAGGGTGACTCATCACCTAATTCTCCCAGAAGTTTGACTCCTGCAGCAATCCAAGCAGTGCAGAAAGTAGAACAAGTTATTCACAACACACAGGTTTTTCTTATAAACCCATCTTTACCCATATTTCTTATCCTATTTCCCACACCTGTTATCCCCACTGCGTTAATATGGCAGAAACAAGGCCCATTGGTGTGGCTTTTTTTTTTTTTACCATCTCATCAGACTCGTACCTTAACTCTTTATTATCTGATTCTTACTGCTCTGATTATCAATGGGCGGCATCGTTTGCAACAGTTATTTGGAACTGACCCTCATTATATTGTTATTCCTTTCTCATCACAGCGGTTTCAATGGTTAATGAGCTCTGTCGCTGCTTGGCAAGACGCCTTTGCAGACTTTACTGGTCAAATCTCTATCTGTTACCCTCAGAATAAACTGTTACAATTTTTCAGCATACTTCCTTCTTCCTTCCTAAATATACTTCTTCAATTCCTTTATCTAACGCTTCCCTTCTGTTTACCGACAGTTCCAGCACTGGACTAGCAGCAGTAATTATTATTATTTTTTTTCTTTAAAAAGATGACCGGTAAGGGGATCTTAACCCTTGACTTGGTGTTGTCAGCACCACGCTCAGCCAGTGAGCAAACCGGCCATCCCTATATAGGATCCGAACCCGTGGCCTTGGTGTTATCAGCACCGCACTCTCCTGAGTGAGCCACAGGCCGGCCCTAGCAGCAGTAATTATTGATGACCAACATTTTTCTAGATATGTTCAAGCCTCCTCCACACAGCACGTTGAACTTCATGCTATTATTTATGCTTTTTCCTTATTACAGGACAGTCCCTTTAACTTATATTCAGGCAGTCAATATTTGGTTTTAGTTTTCCAGGATATTGACATACAGCTCGTATAAGTTCCACCTCTGACCCTGAATTACATTCTTTTTCTCCTTACAAACTTTAATTCATAACCTCATTTGTCCCTTTTTTTGCTACTCATATCCATGCACATTCAGCTTTACCAACTCCTCTTTCATCTGGAAACGCCCTTGCGGATTCAATTACACATAAGATTTATACTGCTTTTGAATCTGCCCAACATTCACAAGCTCTTCATCAAAATTCTCAAGTGCTACATTGCCAATGTAACCTTATCAGAGAGGCCATTCACCAGATCATCCGGTCTTGTAAATCTTGCCCTTTACATCACCCAGTTCCCCATTATGGAGTTAACCCTTGTGATTTGTTGCCTGCACAATATTGGCAGATGGATGTCACTCATATTTCTTCTTTTGGTTCTCTTTCTTTTGTTCATGTCACTATTGATACCTTTTCTGGCTTCCTTGTGGCTTCAGCAAGAACTGGAGAAGCTACTAAGCATGTTATTGTTCATTGTTTATTTGCTTTCACTATTTTAGGAGTGCCCAAATGAATCAAAACAGATAATGCTCCAGGTAACACTTCTAAAGCTTTTGCTACATTTTGTTCTTCATTTAATATTGATTTATGCACAGGTATTCCTTACAATCCACAAGGACAAGGCATTGTTGAATGTGCTCATAGCACACTGAAAACTCAAATACTTAAAATACAGAAGGGGGAAACATACCCCTAATTATCACATAATATTTTAAACCGTGCCTTGTTTGTTTTAAATTTTCTAATGTAAGTTTAGATGGTCTGTCTGCTGCTGAATGTTTGCATCCTCAAGAATGCCAGGTGTGGCCTGAGGGTCTCTGGAGAGACCCTCAGACCAATGACTGACATGGGCCCAATCCAGTATTAACATGGGGTAGAGGGCATGTGTGTGTTTTTCCTGGAGATACAGATGCCCCACACTGGATCTCAGAGAGGCTTCCCCACTGGCTGGAGTGTTATTATCCCACTCCTGCATTGCACCACCCTGCTGGGTTTTCTTCAGATGATGAAAAGGCGTTATGGGACTGGTCTTATCGTCACCTAGAATCCGGGTTGCCATCTGAATGGGTGGTACCTGGGGGTTTGGTCACTAGTATATGGCATACAACTCAGGGTATATAGCCCATCCGGATTTATGGAGATTGCTTGCTTCATTACAACATAGAAAAAATAAAACAAAACCAAAAAAGTGACGGAGAGAATAAAGCACCCAAGTCTAATTCCTCTGACTCTGATGAGTAGAAAAGCACGCAGTATTAGGAGAGCATGCCCGGTCACCTAGGGCCAAATCAAACAACTCGTGTCACATGCTCAAGAGATGGTAAAGAGGACAAGAGGGCAGTTGATTCTGGAGATGCTACTTTTAGCTATGATGATACTTCTATCTTGTCAGGTTAATGTAGTATGGGGAAAAACTTTGGGGGCATATTATTCTAATCCTCCTATGTTAAGGCCTAGGACTTGGGTTGACCTAAGTTTTCGTGTTTGTTTTCATTAATGATACCCTATTGATGGATAGGGAAGATGGATCTATGATTCCTAAAGTCAACAGGTCTGTTAATGACTCTGCTCTCCCTTCTGTTTTACCTATTTGTTTTACCACTAAGCCTAGGTTGGGTTGCTTTCATACCCGCATCATAGGAAGATTGGTGTAGGGAATAAAAGCGCCTTCAGAAGGACTTCAACCTCGCCCAGGAGTTCATATGCAGACTGTAATGATATATGGACTGGATGGGATAAAAGATAAAAAAAACTGGTGCTCCACAAGCCCCCCCAGGGCTGTCTTCCTGTGCAAATCAACATGGACAGTCTTTTGTCAAACACCCCCACTGGCTGGAATGTTATCATCCCACTCCTGCATTGCACCACCCTGCTGGGTTTTCTTTAGATGATGAAATGGTGTTAAGGGACTGGTCTTATAGTCACCTAGAATCCGGGTTGCCATCTGAATGGGTGGTACCCGGGGGTTGGGTGACTAGTATATGGCATACAACTCAGTGTATAGCCCATCCGGATTTGTGGAGATTGCTTGCTTCATTGAATGTTGTTACTGTAACTATCATAGACCCATATCAACATCTTGTGCTTTCCTATGGTTTACATTCCTATGTAGCTCCTCCTAATGTGCTACTTGTGGAAAATTTTGAAATAACACCCCAGGGTAATGGTTATAATATTTCCTGTAACCAACGTATTTTAACATCCTGTATTTCTTCCAGGATTGAAAATGAACACAAAAACAGGAGATTAATAATTTTAAGACAACCACCTTTTGTAGTCCTTCCTGTACATGTAAATGACTCTTGATATGAGGATACAGGTACTCAAGTCTTATCCCATGTTTCAGGGGGACAGTGAACACAGGGAGACCTAATGGTTGCAGGTGATGAAGTAACATGGGGAGGACAGTGGGGCTGATTAGACTTAAAGGACTCATAGGAAAGAAGCAGATGGGGTGTGGATGGAATCATGGGGAGCTGATGTCATGTAATGTTTGAGGACTGGGATTCTGAAGGAGCCAGAGAGGACATGGGAATTGGGTTGTGGTGACTGGAATGAGGGTAGATATAGGTCAACTAAGAGGGAGGATATGAAAGCAATGGAAGGTGAGGAATGTTGGGCTGAGGTCCCTAATAGGGTGCAGGGAACAGGGTTGACAAAGGGTTGGAATTCAAAGGGTGCAGGACAGAGGTGGGATATAGAAGTCTAGAAGGGCCCAGTGGAGGTGGAAGGGGACAGGTGCAGGTCTAGGCATTGGAAGGTGATGGTCCTGGATCCAGGGGATGCATAAAGACCTAAGGGAGACTGTGGGATGGAAGTCAGGAGGGGGCAATAGAAGTGAAGAGAGGGACAGTATGAAGATTAAGAGGATGAAGATTGTAGGGGCAGATTGGACCTGCATTCATTAATGCCTTCATTTACATTGTATTCACAACTTACTCATGGATCATTAACACATTCAACCCATAAAGCAAAAATCTTGCTCATGTAGAATACTCCTAGGAAACAAATTTTATATACTGCAGGATCACAGGTAGAATGTTAATTGAACAACACTCCACCACTATTTCTCACTTCTATCAGAATTCCAGGTAGCAGGTGTGGTAGGAGACCTGTTTGTGGTTACCGGCCATTCAGTTTTGACAAGTAGTGCTGGCCTGACTCCTTCTCAA
Organism: Galeopterus variegatus; assembly: GCF_000696425.1. Taxonomy (NCBI): domain Eukaryota; kingdom Metazoa; phylum Chordata; class Mammalia; order Dermoptera; family Cynocephalidae; genus Galeopterus; species Galeopterus variegatus. The sequence continues at coordinate 36,848 of NW_007727189.1, forward strand.
TACTTAATGTCTTGAAAAACTTTTATGGCCCTAGACTGACTTCATGAAATTTTCATTATTTATTGTAGTATATTTTAAATGTAATGCATGTTTTATATGAGGAATAAACATAAACAGAATAGGAAAATTGTATGTAATGTGTTTTCATTGTACAAAACTGTGCCAAGAGGACCACTGGCAGTAGTTCTGTGGATATGATAAAAAAAAAAATTAAAAATAATCTTTCATTACAAAAAATGCACTGGTCTCATAGTGAGATATGCAGATCTTCTGTGTTACTCCCTTGGTTGTATTACATTACATGGCAAAAGGGATTTTGAAGGTGCAATTAAGGTTACTAATCATCTGACTTTATATAGGGAGATGTTAGAGACTGAATGTTTGTGTCCCCAAAATTCATGTGTTCAAATGCAAACCAGCAATGTGATAGTATTAGGAAGTGGGAACTTTGAGAGGTAATTAGGTCATGAGGGTGGAGCCCTCATGAATGGAATTAGTGCTTTCATAAGAAGTGACATAAGAGAGATCTCTCTCCCTCTCTCTACCACATGAAGATGGTAGAAGACACCCATTAGCAAATCAGAAAGGGAACACTCAACAGACCCAGAATCTGCTGACACATTGATGCTGGACTTCCCAGGCTCCAGAAGTGCGAGAAATAAATATTTGTTGTTTAAGCCACCCAGTTTATGGTATACTTGTTATAGCAGCCCAAACTGACTAAATAGAAGAGTGTCCTGGAGTATCTAGGTGGGTCCAATATAATCACATGAGTATTAAAGAACAGAAGAGGTCAAAGAGATACAGCAGAAAGGAAGCAAGGGATTCAAAACAGGAGAGGTATTAGATGTGCTAATTCTGGCTTTCAGGATGAAGTGAGCCATGTGGATATTGGAAAAGGAAATAAATTCTGCAAACAACGTGAATCAGCTTGGAATCAATTTTCTCCTAGAGGCTACAGTTAAGAGCCTAGGATAGCTGACAGCTTGATTTCAGCATTCTGACCTATCAACCTGGGAGAAAACAAATGGGTGTTGTTTTAAGCTGCTAAATTCATGGAAATTTTTTACAGGTACAAAAGAAATCTAATACACATAGAAACACATTTAATTATAAAATATTTAAACAATAAAATAAAGTAAAATGCCCATTAATTATTCCACACTGATACCATTTTGATTTCCAAATTTAACCATTTTCTTCATTTTTAGGTTTGTCCTTTTATGTAGTTTCAGTGTATACCTGATATTGTATCTGTAATAGCACAAAAATGAAATATATATACGCAGCATTAATATATCTTGAGTGTCTTCCAGGCCATTATGATCGGTCCCAGGAACTCTGTGTGGGCAGGACTTAAAGTGAAAGTTCCCAGGTGCATTGTCCCTTCTGTTCTGGTACTAGTTGTGATAAAAGCTCAGAGTCACTGTATGCAGCATTGCTGTTACTCCCTGATGTTTTGTGTTTGGGGCTCATGCTCTGGGAGAGCAGCTCTGTGGTTTTCCTCCTGTAAATGCACGAGCAGTGCGTCCAACCTATTCACAAACTTCTACTCCAGATCCTGAGTTCAGAGCTACCAAAACCATTCTTCTCCTGGTGAGCACTTTTGTCTATTTTTACACCTTTTTCTGCATCTTTCAAGTTTGTGTGGCCCTTATCAATAATCCCCACCGGTTCTTGATGAACAGCACCTCAGTAGTCACTGGGTGTTTCCCACTGTCAGCCCCTTTCTGCTCATGAGCTGTGACTTTAGGGCATCCAGCCTGTGCTTTGTCTGAATAAAGAATACAAAACCTCCTAATTGTTGAGAAACATGTAAATTTTATATAAGTGCTTATATCTAAACAAGGAATTTCTCTGGAGTATAAACCTATTCCAGTGGCAAAGACACAGGTTGGAGGAGCAATTCCTGAGATATGGACTAGCTCTGTGGAGAGATTGTACACACCACAGGAATCCCTGATTGCTGTTAATATAACCTAATGTGATCTTCACTGATGGTCACTGTTGATGTTTTAGCTGTGTAGCATTTAATCTAATATTAAATTTATCTGTTGTTTTAACTGATTCGCCTGCCACAAAGTAGTCCCTAGTGCTATTTTGAAGATAATAGTCATTGCTATAAAACTTGCATACAGGACAAAAAATAGAAGAGAGATCTAACTATGTACAGAAATCATGTGTGTCTGAGTGAAAATGGCTAGAACGTGTCTTTTCTGTAATGGTGGTCATTTAATGTGCTTAATGGAGACAGGAATTGTATCTGAATAGAAAACACCTATAGGCTGCAGGCTATGGTGAGAATAACCTTTTCAAGTTTAGAGGAGCATTTTAGGGAAAATTAATGTCACCAATGTGGATTTTATACAAAGTACAAAAGTGGGGAAAAAAGATACTTTAGCAATTTCCATGTTCATATATATCATGTAAATTTTTTTCATTAAAAAATATTTTTGGAGAGCTGGAAAAAATTCCGTAAGAGGAGATTGTGGAGATGATTACACAACTCTGTAAATGTACTAAAAATCATGTAACTGTATACTTAAAATGAAAAAACTTTAGAGTATGTAAAATATATCTCAATTAAACTGTTGGAAATCCAGGCTAACTGGTTAGCTCAGTTGGTTGGAGCATGGTGTTATAACTAGGTAAAGGGTTCAGACCCCATACTGACCAGACACCAAATATAAACAAAAACTGTTTAAATTCCAGTGTCATCCCTAGACTAATTATATAACTGAAATCATTAGTAATTTAGTCTCTACCCTAAAATGTTTTATTTCTTACTCATGCTTCAGGTTCTACAGCTTGGCTCACCGCAACACTGTGTAGTTATTTCAGTGGTTCATATCATTTTACTCCTGCTCCTGGCTTAGAGAAATGTGTCCTGTCCCACCATAGTAGTGGACCATTCTTGCCTCAATCTTCACATTAGACAATCTTTCTGGTGGGATTATGTGGTAACCAGTATATCTACATCTTATTAAGTATTTATTCATAAGTAATACTGGCCTATAAATGTATAGACAAAATAGATAGTTATCACAACCACAATTTCATATGAACGTAAATCACAGAAAATAAAACAATTTCCCCAATTGTGAAAAAAAAGTACAGATGCTGAGTTGCTGAAGGAAATAGCATAGCATCATGTTAAGAGATTCATCTTTGCAGCCAGACAACACGGATTCAAGTCCTATTTCAGCCACATACTGAGATATGATTGGATGAGTCTTTTAACCTGCTTTTTGCCTTGAGATTTTCTTTTATTGAACTAAACACTTAAAGGAACTCTCTTCCTATTTACAAAGCACCTACTTTGTACCTGTCATTGCCTTTTGTGCATTTTCAGGTCAGAAGTCTCAAACCAACCCCGTGATTTATGTATCCCCTAAATTTCTCATAGGAACAACACAGGAAAGATATACAAACACACACACACAGGTATATGTGTGTGTGTGTGTATACACATATATACGGAACATGTAACCTGGTTTATAATGTGCAAGAAAAAATTTATATAACATCAGAAACAAATTATACCACACTTAGAATGAATGTAACATAATACAATGTTATATCATGTAAGATGTAACATAATGCTTAATGTCATAATCTGATATTGACGTTTTTATAGCCTTTGGAAAAATGCTCTAGTAAAATTCTTTAATCATATTTACTAATAAACATTTCCATACAATTTTCATTAAACTAGGTACTGTAGGCAATTTGCCTAACAATGTTTCATGACCATTTTTACCATACTGTGCAGTGGGACATATGGCATAGCAAAAAAAAAAAAGCAATGTGGTAAGTTATCAGCATGAAGAAAATTGCCATCTTTCTCAAGCAAGAAGTCAGGAGTTGTAAGATTAAACACTCAATGTTGTACTAAAGAACCTGGCTCCATTTTCTGATGTTGACTACTGACACCTTTTAAGCCTCTGCATTCCCTTTTCCTATTCTGCCCATCTGGGCAAGTTGGTAATAAAGCCTGAGTGCACCCTTATTTGGCACTAGCAGGAATGGGGTTAGGGCATCCTCACCCTAACCCCACTCCTTACCCACAACAAAACACCAACACCTTTTCCCTGCTCTCATGCCATTTTTGAACCAGCTTGGAAAGTCTGCCCTGCTCTACGGAGAAAGCCTATCATTTAATGGACACTGTTCACAACACTTCAGTATATAACATCATCAGTCTCAATAAACCAAATTTTGGGTGGGGTTCCATCTTATCCCAGTGGAGCGGCCACATGAAGCTTCTATTTTATTAAGAAAAACAAAACACAATTGTGTATGTTCATTCTTAGAAAAAGAACTCATGAAAATTAATCTTTTCAAATTATTTCACCAAGAGCTCCAAGAACACATACAAAAATTTTTTTTTTCCTGAAATTGTCTTTTTTATAGGATTCTTTTATTTGTATGTTCATCTCACGTAAACCAAGGTGTAAGCCAAGGGCCTTATTTAGACACAAAAGGCATTGTAGAAATATAACCGTATAGAGCAAGTTTATGAACAGAGGCAGGTTTTATGAGCTCAGTCTGAAACTGCACTTATACGGCACTTTTATTATAGCCACATAAATATCCTGGGGCAGAGTGTAGGCAGAATATCTCAGGTGCATATATTCACCAAAAGTATATTGATTCCACCATGGAAAAAAATTGTTACAGATTATTTCAACCATGAGAGCCTAATAGTATCTATTATGAAGTACCCTATGGAGAAGAGATGAAAATGTGTTGGTGAAATAAACATGCTCCATTGAGTTATGAAAAACTGATTAAATTTTATTAATTAAACCACAGGACCTACAATACATTCTGAACAAAACAATAAAAAAATGAAATGCCAGTGGTTCAATGTAAACCCCACTCATGAACATGCTACTCTGGCCGTTTTGATTAAACTCTCCTAACTGTTCTCTAATTTCTCAAAACTAATTTTTCATTAACCTTTGAAATAGAACAGCTACTGTCATTCAGTGAAGGGGACCACCATTTCCCCTGCATTATTTCTACCATGTAATCTATCTTTAGTAACCTATCACTCTCCTCCCATGAAAACCCAAGTCTATTAATGTCTTAGCCTGCTCTGTTTCATGGTCAGTTGATTGGACAATTGTTTCCTATAACCCAAAGTGGCCCTCTATGTGGAAAAGGGCACTAAACACAAGAAGCATGAAGACTTACATAATAAAATTTACATCATTCTCCACACCCCCCACCCAAAATCCTCTTTAATTCGCACAATATTGAATTCTAAAATACAACATACTGATCATACAGGGAACATGAACACAAAGGAAACACACCAAAGAAAGTAGGCCCTCTCATCTTGATCCCTTCCCAGACACCACAATGAAACGCCCATAAGAAAGGCCTATCAATAGATTTCAAGGTCAGACTGAGAGTCATAAATAGTAAGGTATACTTTCAAGAAACCGCAAGTAATTTAACACAGTATGTTATAAAGATAACTGGCCATTTCTACACACAATCTTGCTCCTTTGATACACACACAGTCATGAACTTTAACTTGTAGTAATTCTGCAGTATGTAGTATTTCAGGTCAATGTTGAAGTAGACTTAGTATCCCTTATATGATTTCTGATATGTAGTGCACTGTGAGGATTAAAAAGTTTCCCCACATTCATTACATTTGTGAGGATCCTCTCCAGTATGAATACTTTGGTGATGCCTGAGGACACAATGTTGCTTAAAGGCCATTCCTCGTTCAGCACTTACGTATGTTTTCTCTGCTGTATAAATTCTCTCATGACCCTAAAGGCATGAACGTTTGATAAAAAGCCTTACCAAATTACTTTTGTAAGGTTCCTCTCCAATATGAATGCTCTAATGTTTCACTTTTGATCTCTGGTGGTTAAAGCATAGCATGCACAATACATTTGTGTGGTTTCTCTCAAAGATGTATATTCTGAAGTCTAATGAGTTGTGATGCCTGGGTAAAGCCACTGCCACGTACATTTCAGTTCTCCTCAGTAGTTAACTCTCTTTTGTGGAGCAATGATTTAACTCTGGTAAAGGATTTGCCAAATTCATTCATTTGTAAAGTCTCTCTCCACGTTGAATTCCCTGTAGATCCACAAGTTTTGACCTTTAGGTAAAATTCTTGCCACATACATTATATGCCTGTGGTTTCTGTCCAGGATGTATATTCTTATGTCTAGTTAGTAGTAAGCACTAGTTTAAAACTTTGCTATATTCACTGCATATGCAAGTATCAATTATTTGGTGAAGCCAGAGTTAAGGAGAATGTCTAAAGGTCTTGCCACATTTAGTATATGTGCATCATTCTTTCCAGTATGTTTTTTCTGATGTTTAGTGAGGTCTGAATGGTGAAAAAAGGATTTGCCACATTGATTACATTTGTAAAGTTTCTCTCCAGAATGAATTCTTTGGTGTCTTTTGAGGGAGGACCACAGCCCAAAGGCCTTGCCACATTCAATACATCTGAATGGCTTCTCTCCAGTATGACTTCTCTGATGGCATACCAGCCTTGACTTCTGGATAAAAGTTTTACCACATTCATTACATTTATAAGGTTTTTCTCCAGTATGGGTTAACTTATGATTAGTCAGGATTGAACGCACTCTAAAGGCTTTACCACACTCATTACATTTGTAAGGTTTCTCTCCAGTATGAATACTCCGATGACGTGCTAGAGGTGAGCGGTGACTAAAGACCTTGCCACATTCATTGCATTTGTAAGGTTTCTCTCCAGTATGAATTCTACGATGACTTGCAAGGATTGAACTGGAATTGAAGACTTTGCCACATTCATTACATTTGTATGGCTTCTCTCCAGTATGACTTCTGTGGTGGTACACCAGGCTTGCCCTATGAAGAAAAGTTTTACCACAATCATTACATTTGTGTAGTTTCTCCCCAGTAGGATTTTTTTGATGTTTTACAAGTTTTGAACTATGGATAATTGCCTTGCCAAATTCATTACATTTATAAGCTTTCTCTCCAGTATGGATTATCTGATGCTTAGTAATGCTTGAACGCTCACTAAAGGCTTTGCCACACTCATTACATTTGTAAGGTTTCTCTCCAGTATGAATTCTCCGATGACGTGCAAGGCATGAGTAGTAACTGAAGACCCTACCACATTCATTACATTTGAAGGGTTTCTCTCCAGTATGAATTCTCCGGTGAATTGAAAGGTTTGCACTGTAATTGAAGACCTTGTCACAAATATCACACTTATATGGTTTTTCTCCAGTATGTATTATCTGATGTATAGTGAGGAGTGAGAACCAATTAAAAGTTTTGCCACAAACATTACATTTGTGAGGTTTTTCTCCTGTATGAATGCTCCGATGATTTGCAAGGTGGGAACTTTGAATAAAGGCTTTGCCACATTCATTACATTTGTAAGGTTTCTCTCCAGTATGAATTCTCTGATGAACAGCAAGACTTGAATTTGAACTAAAGACCTTACTACATACATCACATTTATATGGTTTCTCTCTAGTATGGACTATCTGATGTCTACTGAGTAATGAGCTAAGATTAAAGGCTTTGCCACACTCATTACATCTGTAAGGTTTCTCTCCAGTATGAGTTTTATGATGATTTGCAAGGTGTGAATTTTGACTAAAGACCTTGCCACACTCATTACATTTATATGGTTTCTCTCCAGTATGAGTTCTCCGGTGAGTTGCAAGATGTGAATTTTGACTGAAGACCTTGCCACATACATCACATTGATATGGTTTCTCTCCAGTATGGGTTATCTGATGTGCAGTGAGAAATGAACCCCGCTTAAAGGCTTTGCCACACTCATTACATTTGTAAGGTTTTTCTCCAGTATGAGTTTTCTGATGAATTGCAAGATTGGAACTTTGAATAAAGGCCTTGCCACACTCATTACATTTGTATGGTTTCTCTCCAGTATGAATTCTCCGGTGAGTTGCAAGATGTGAATTTTGACTGAAGACCTTACCACATACATCACATTGATATGGTTTCTCTCCTGTATGGATTATCTGATGTACACTGAGGAGTGAAGCCCGATTAAAGCATTTGCCACACTCATTACATTTGTAAGGTTTCTCCACAGTATGTATTACCTTATGGTTAGTAAGGCTTGAAGACAAATTAAAGGCTTTGCCACATTCATTACATTTGTAAGGTTTTTCACTAATGTGTCGTTTATGGACTTGTGTGAGTAATAAAGAATGCAAAAAATCATTCCCATATTTATTAGAAATGGTGCGAACACTAGGAAGAATTCTTTTGAGTGGTGAAACTGAGGAACCACTGTTGACTGTCTTCTCAATTAGATTACATTCATAAATTTTCCCTTCAGTCTGAAATTTCTGCAGTTCAGCCAGATGTGACTGAAAGCTTAATCCAAGTTTATTTTCAAGAGGCTTGTTTCCTGCATCCACTCCACCATGTTGATATCTTCTAACAGTGAGATTTTTTTGATAGGTCATAGGGACTCCCTTATAATTCCTTTTATCATCTCTCCACTGAAACTCAAAGTCACTTATATTTTTCTTAACTTCACTGAAGGAAAAATGTTCTCTATCATGACTTTCATATCTTTCCAACATCATTGCTTGAAATATTTCTTCTGTACTACTCTTTTCTGTTGGTAGTAATTCTCTGATCACACATTTAGAAATGATATCTACAATATAAAATAGAACATGACTTTAATTAATTAAAATTAGTAAATAAATATTATATTTTGAAAATGCAATACTGCACCAAAATAACACTTATATTACACAGTTATGAAACATTCCAGCATGATCTTCAACTTTTGGGAACACAGGAAAAAACCAGAATTCATTAGTAAAGAAAAAGTGAGTACACGCAATTCAAATTAATTTTAGGGAAGCCTGGTTTTCAAATACTCTGTAACCAAAACACACATGTTGCTCAAATTTATATTAGCACTAAAAAAAAGCTACATTTCCACCATGAGCCCAAAGCACACACCAACTGGAAGTAAGCATATGGCTCTGTCATAACTGAAGAGAAAAAAAAATTTATTATATACTATTTCTTCATATTTATTGTATGCAAATAAATGCTAAAGCACAGTACAATATGCTATAGTGGTAAATAATCCACAACAAACTTATCTAATGAATAATCTAAATAAATGTCAATTTGGAATGGTAAACCAAAAATAGCACTGAAAAAATTAGGAAACATTTAAGAAAGCAATGTTATAAGAATAAAATAATTTTCTGAATACTTAGAGCATGGTGCTGATAACAGCAGGACTAGGGTTCAATCCCAGTACTGGCCAGTCACCAAAAACAAACAAAAAACAAAGTTGAAGAAAAAAAAAGGAAAATGAAAAAGACATTTTCTGAATACTTATTATAAAACCATCTATACCTACAAAGAACAGGGTTTTGCAACATTAACAAGTAGTGCATGTCAATTATATTACATAATACATGCTGAAAAACCACCATCTGTAGGGCCGAGCCCGGGGCACACTCGGGAGGGTGCGGCACTGGAAGCGCAGCAGTGCTCCCACTGCGGGTTCAGATCCTATATAGGGATGACCGGTGCGCTCACAGTGCTCACTGGCTGAGCACGGTGCAGCCGGTCACACAAAAAGGACAAAAAAAAAAAAAAAACCCACCATCTGTAATTCATAAAAAAGATTAATAAATAAAACATTCCAATAGCCCATGATACAAATAGGAGGTAAATATAAGCAAGCACAATTATAACCACAATTATACAAATTTATTGTAGTTAAATTTATGAACTAAGGTCAGAAACAACATTGTTTCGAACTGGAAAATAAAAACAGAATAGGTACAACACAGGCTGCTATGGTCTGAATGTTTGTTTACCAAAATTCATATGCTGAGTACCTAATCCATTTTGGTCAACTACAAAGCACATATATATGATAGTGGTACCTTAACATTATAATGGGATACATATACTTATACAGGTGTGTCATTTTTTATCTTTTATGCCATATTTTTACTGTACCTTTTCTATGTTTAGATACATTTAAATGCACAAATACTTACCTCTGAGTTAACTGATTGCCTATAGCATTCAGTACAGTAACATGCTGTAAAGGTTTGTAGCCTAGAAGCAATCCATCATACCATATGGCCTGGGTGTGTAGTAAAAGATATCATGTAGGTTTAAGTACACTCAATGATGTTCACACAATGAAGAAATTGCCTATAGATGCATTTCTCAGAACATACCCCATCATAAAGAAAAAAGTGACTGAATTTGGAGGTGGGGACCTTCAGAGGCAATTATGTCATGGATCCCAGGAATGGGATTAGAATAAACAAAGAGCTTGCTTCCTCTCAATCTTTCCACCATGTGAGCACACAGGAAGATAGCCAAGGTAAACCAGGAAGAAGACCCTTTCCAGGAATCAAACTGACCAATACCTAGATGCTGAACTTTCCAGCCTACGTTGTGAAAAATAAATTTGCTGTTTAAGTCACCCAATCTATGGAATTTCTTATAGGAGGCTGAGCTAAGACACAGGCAATGACTCGTCTCATCATGAAAGACAGTTGTTACATCTTATTAAACAAAGGAAATTTTTTGAGTCTTTCCTATAAAACAATCAATATTTTAAGCTAGCTAACAGCATTAACCTGTTTTAAAAGCATTGAGATTTCTACACTGGCCAGCAAAAAACAAACAAAACACCCAAGATAAATTATTACTATTTTACAAATAAGAACAGGAGTCTCACAGGATTTATGTGTCTAACTTCAAGATAGTAAGAAAATATGAACATGAGCTCGCAGGACTGAACAACATGTTCTTAACAACTGCCTAACCAGGTAGTAAGTACAGTTAACAACAGGTCATATCAAATACAAAGACTTTAGAAAGAGCTGAGCTGTGTGGCCAATATCGTTATTCAGGCATTCTTTATGAACAATGGTATCTGAGTCATCACAGCCTGTATATATCAATTTAAGCAGAGTCCTGAGAAAGTTTTCCAATGAATGAGTATGGTGTTTTGTTACACAAAGAGTAGCCTGGTGGGGGAGGGGGTCAAGAAGACCTGTGGAAATTAAGGCATTCACAAGTGCAAGATTAATATCCTGGTAGGTAACAGTGTAGTCCATCCAAATCCAGCAACTATATTATGAAAGGCCAGCCTGGAGGAAAAGCAAAAATGGAGGGCAGGGAGTAACAGACATGCGGAAGCAGCGTTTAGTCTTGCATAGCTGTGGGAATATATTGTACAAAAACAGTAAAAAAACTGACCTTGGAAGAAAAGATAAGCTGATTTAGCCAGAAGAATTAATCTGATCCATGCTTAACCATGAAAATTACACTGAGCTTACAGCAGTAACAGAAGAGAATTAAAAAGAAAGGGAGTATGATGTCATGGAAAGAAAATAAGTATATATCTCTTATAATATTTGCTATCAAACTGATCAAACTGAATGTCCCATGAGTTCTATTTCCAAGCATATACTCAAGACATCCTACATATATATCACAGGAGATATGTCCAAGAATGTTCTTACAGTACAACCCTGAAGCAAAAACCTAAAAATAGCTGAGAAGAGCAGATGGATGAGTTCATTCTGTAAACACATATACGATAAAACCTTACCTACCACCAGTACATCAATGCAAGAAGACTTTGGGTGCAGAATGAGAAGTGGAACAGTGGGAAGAAATTTGTCTAGAGAAAGAAAGATAACAAGAGACTACTGCTAAGATCTAAATACATGTTAATGGAAACACAGTTTATATACAAGTAATTTGTGATATTGATAACATAAGGATGGAACAGACCTAAAAAAGATAGTTTGTGCATGTGTTTGAAGTTACCAGTTTAATACGGAATGTTGTAATTTTAAGATGTTTTATGTAATTGCAATATAACCAGAGAAAATAGCTATAAAATATGCACAAAAGGAAACGAGATGGTAATCAAAAATCAGTGAAACAAAAAAGGAGGCAGTAAGGGAAATGAGGAGGAAAAAAATACAAGATGTATAAAAAATTTTTAACAAATCAATAGTAAGTCCTTCCCTAGAAAAATTTTAAAAAAGAAAAAAGTAGTCCTTCCCTTTCAGTAGTTATTTGAAATGTCAATGTTAAGTTTAAACTCTGCAATCAAAAGACACAGATCAGCTGAATGGATTAAAAAACAGGACACAACTACTTGCTGTCTACAAGAGACTCATGTTAACTCTAAAAACACACATATACTGAATTGAAAGGATAAAAAAGATGTTCCTTCCCTGCAAAAGGTAACAGAAAGAGAGCACAGGTAGCTATACTAATATCAGTCTAAACAGAGATTATGTGAAAAACTGGTACAATAAGCAAAGAAGGACATTATGTAATGGTAAAGGGATCAATTTTCTGGAAAAACATAGCTATTATAAATATATAGGCACCTGATTGTAGAGCTCCACAACATATAAAACAAAAAGAACTAACAGGAGAAACAGACGACTCCACTATAATACTTGGAGACTTTGATGGCCTACTTTCACTTATGAATAGAACAACCAGACAGAAGAAAAATAATCGAAGACTTAAACACTAATAGAGATCAAGTAGGCCTATGAGATATATACACATCACCCAAAAACAGTAGAATACAAATTTTTCTGAATTGCACAAAGAACATGCTCCAGAAAAGACCACATTTGAGGAGAAAACAACAACTTTTAAAAAATTTAAAATGACTGAAATCATAGAAAGTATATTTTTTCAAAATAATGGAATAAAACCAGTGAATAACAGCAGAAAAAAACTGGAAAATCTAGATATATGTAGAAATGAACAATGGATTCTTAAATAACCAATGTATCAAATTAGCAAATTTGAATATAAGCAAAATTAAAAAATATGTTGTAACAAAGGATAAGAAAAACACACGAAGCAAAAACAGTGCTGAGATAAAAAAAAAAAAAGCATATGTATAAATGCTTACATTGAAATAGAAGATCTCAATTCAAAAAATTGAGATCTACCTTTACAATTGTGTAAACTAGAAAAAACACACTGAACCCAAGGATAGAAGGAAATAAAGATTAGAGATGATCGAAAGAGAATAGAAAAGCACAAAACTAAGAGTACATTTTTTTAAAAGATCAATAAAATTGACAAACCCTTCCCTAGAATAACTAACAAAAAGAGACAAGCCTCATGAAGTAAAATTAGAAATGGCAGAGGGGACATACAACTGATTCTATATATAAGTAAAAAGGCTTTAAGAGAATACTATAGACAACCGTATGCCAATGAATAGAACATCCAAGAGAAAATGGATAAATTTCAAGAAAAACACAATCTATGAACACTGAATCATGAAGAAACAGAACATCTGAATAGACACATAACTTATAAGGACTTTGAATTAGTAATCAAAAGCCTACCAACAAAGAAAAGGCAAAGACCAAATAGCTTCAGTAGAAAATTCAACCAGTTGAAGAAAGAACACCAATCCTCCTCAAAGCTTTCAAAATACTGAAGAGGAGGGAACACTTCTAAACTCTTTCTATGAAGACAGCATTACCCTGATACCAAAGCCAGGCAAAGAAGTTATAAGAAAAGAAAATCATACAGCAATATCCCTGATGAATGCCGATGAAACAATCCTCAACAAAATACTAGCTAACCAAATTGGACAACACATTGAAAGCATGACACATCACAATCAGGTGGCATTCCTGGAATGCAAGGATGCTGCAATATGGCATGGCAAACGTAATACTCTACGTTAACACAATGAAGAAAAAGTCACTTGATTGGTCAGTTAATGCAGAAAAATCATTTGAAAAAAATCAATACCCTTTCATGATAAAAACACTCAAACCAGGAACAGAATGAAACTTAACATAAAAAAGACTATATCTAAAAAGCAGAAATACAGGTTTTATAAACAAAAGTGGAAAATTTATTGATGTGTCAGAAATGGGTTGAGTTTTCTGTAAAATAAATTGATGTCTTTAAATATATATTAATTTAGTAAACCAAGATGGCCACGATGAAGCTAGACAGGGAGAATAATTATTAGAATGTAGCATTGGATCCAGAAAAGAAACACTCAGTGAAATATAAAAAAAACTCAACAACTTATATTTAGAAAATTGGAAACATGAGTGATGTCAACAAGACAGCAGAACAGATGACTGCCAGCAATGCTCCCTCCCACCACCAATCAACTTACAGCTACTAAAAAGCAAAGACTGCCAACTTGGGACTGCTGGAGCTGGTGGAAGAGGAGACATCTGCAAAGTCTGTGAAGGAATGAGAAGCCAGAGTGAGAGGAAGCAGGGACAGCTTTGATCATTTTGAGCCCCAGCTGCTTCTGAGCCAGTCTGGTATGAGGTAGGTAGTGGCTGCAGCAGATGGATCAGCTTCCAGAGGCTGGCAAAACCTGTAGCAACACCCTTTGAATGAACTTGCTTGGAGTCTTCAGGGAAAAGGAGGGCTTCAGAGTGCACCATACCAACCCACAAGCCAGAAAGATCACTGGCAGGGTTCCCTGCACATACCTGAGAGTGAAGGGCCACCAGAGAAAGGAATCACCTAGACACTCGTGAGTCATTGCAAAGGACGTGTACATGACCTGCCCCACAGGAAATACAGGAAAAAGACTGGCCCCCTGAACACTGGGGTGCAGCATGGGCAGCTGGTCTCAACAGAGATCAGTAAGGATGAGAGAACTGCAGGGGGCAAAGTCTAAAGGAAAAACTAAGTCCCAGGCTGGAATTTCCACACATCCCACACCAAGAAGTAATTAAAACACCAACAATTAAAATCTAATCTGCCTCGGGCATTGGTCATGCCCCCACAACATGAACAACCAGCCCAGTGATGACCACTGACCTGCCACAGGAAGTGCCCCAGGCTCTCCCGAGCCAGGGTGGTGGGGGGCTTCAGGCCTCAGTCACACCGCCCCAACATGAGCAACCAGCCCAGCGATGACCACCAAGCTGCAACAAAAAGGGCTTCGGGCTCCTGAGCTCAGGGGGTAGGAGGCAAGGGCTTCTGCCACACCCCCCTGACATTGGCACCCAGCCAAGCAGGCAATGACCAAACTACTGCTGGAAGTCCCCCAGTCTCCCCTGTGGGAATGTGGGGGGTGCCACAAGTCCTCAATCACACCCCTCTTCCTTCCTCCTTCTTTTATCACATTTCCTTCCCCTTTCCCCTCTCCCCCTCCCTCCCAACTGCTCTGCAATAACATCATAGAGTGTAAAAAAACAATATTAATAAAATAATAAAATTATATATAAATAAATAAATGAAATCTAATCTGTGCAAATAGCCTTCCTGAGAGAATCAGCAGCAAAGCAGCAATTTAGCTCAAGCACAGAGCTCAAGTTCTGGTCAGGAAGTTCCCCCAATCCAGGAATTAACATATAACATTCGACTGAGACCCAATATGTCTCTCAGCAGATTTCTCAATAGAAACCTACAGGAGGGAAAAGAATGGAATAATATATTCAAAGTGCTGAAGGAAAAAAGACTGTCAGCCAAGAATTCTGTATCAGGCAAAACTACCCTTCAAATATGAAAAAGAAATAAAGTTTTTCTAAGACAAACAAATGTTAAAGGAATTCATCAACACAAGACCTGCCCTACAAGAACTGTTAAAGGGAACTCTTCAATCAGAAAGAAAATAATGCTAAAGAGTAGCAAGAAAACATCTGAAGTACATAACTCATTAGTAAAGTTAATACACAGACAACCTCAGAGCACTCCAATGTTATAAGAGTAGTGAACAAACCACTTACACCTTTAGTATGAAGAGTAAAGTACAAACCTAACAATACAATAACATATACAACAACCATTTAAGAGATAGGTAATATTAAAAGAAGTAACTTTAAACAACAAAATATCAAAAAGTGGGGGGATAAGGGGAATGACACCAAAGCATAGAGTTGGCCCTGGTTTTTTCTTTTTTCTTAGCTATCAAAGTTAAGTTGTTATGGGTCTAAAATAATTTGTTGTAATTTTAACATGTTTTTTTGTAAGCCTCATGACAACCATAACACAAAAACTTATAAGAGACGTACAAAAAATAAGTAGCAAGAAATCAAAATGTACTGCTACAGAAATCCACTCAACTACAAAGGAAGACAGTAAGGACAGAAAATAAAAAGGATCTACAAAACAACCAGAAAGGAAATAACAAAATGGCAGTAACAAGTCCCTATATCATCAATAATAACCTTAAACGTAAATGGATTAAATGCCCCAGTTAAAAGAAAGAGTGGCTCAATGGATATAAAACAAAAATCAACAATATACTGCCTACAAAAAACTCAGTTTACCTATAAAGACACACACTGACTGAAACTGAAGGGATGGAAAAAGATATTTCATGCAAATAGAAACCAAAAAAGAGCAGTAGTTATATCAGATAAAACAGATTTCAAGCCAAGGAGAGTAATAAAAGATAAGGAAAGTAATTATAAAATGATAATGGGATCAATTCAACAAGAGGATATAACAATTCTAAATACATATGCACCCAACTCTGGAGCACCCAGTAACATAAAGCAATTACTATGAGACCTAATGGGACAGACAAACTCCAACACAATAATATTTGGGAACTTACATATGCTACTTTCAGCAAAGGACAGATCACCCAGACATAAAATTAACTGGGAAACACGAGAATTAATCCTTACTATAAGCCGACTGGACCTAATGGACATTTAGAGAACATTTCATCCAACAGCTACAGAATACACATTCTTCTCAGCAGCATATGGAACATTCTCTAGAATAGGCCATATGTTAGACAGGAAACATGTCTAAATACATTTTTTTTTCCTTTTTTTTGTCTTTTTTCGTGACCAGCAACGGATCGCAACCCTCAGTGTCGCGCCCGTACCGGACCGGGACCGGCAACGGGATTGCAACCCTCGGTGTTGCGCCCGCACCTCGCTCAGCCAGTGAGCAGCCGGTCTGTATGTGGGATCTGAACCCTCAGCGGGAGCGCCGCTGCGCTCCCAAGCGGCACACTGTAGCAGTGCGCCACCGGGCCGGCCCATGTCTAAATACATTTTTTAAAAAGTAAAACATATCAACTACCTTGTCTGACCACAATGGAATAAAAACTGGAAATCAGCAACAAAAGGGATACTAGAAACCATATAAATACATGGAAATTAAACACTATGCTCCTAAGCAATGAATGAGTCAAACAAAAAGAAAATTAAAAACTTCCGGGAGACAAATGAAAATGAAAACACAACATATCACAATCTATCAGATACAACAAAAGCAGTTATAAGAGCAAAGTTTATAGCAATAAATGCCTACATCAAAAAAGAAGAAAGTCTTCAAATAAACAACCTAACATTATGAACTAAAGATCTAGAAAAAAAGAACAAACCAAACCACAAATAAGAAGGAAATAACAAAGATCAGAGCAGAAATAAATGAATTGTAGATTTAAAAAAATTCAAAAGATTGATGAAATAAAGAGTTTTTCAAAAAAACACACAAAATTGATAAACCTTTAGACTAGCAACAAAAAGAAGATTCAAATAAATAAAATTAGAAATGAAAAAGGAGACATTACAACTGAAACCACAGAAATTCAAAGGATCATAAGAGACCATTGTGAACAACTATATATGAACAAAATGAAAAATCTAGAAGAAACAGATAAATTTTTGGATACATACAGCTAAACAAAGTTGAATCATGAAGAACTAGAAAACCTAAACATACCAAAAATGAGTAATGAGATTGAGGCAGTAATAAAAAGCCTCTCAACAAAGAAAACCCCAGGAACACATGGCTTCACTGCCTAATTCTACCAAGCATTTAAAGAAGAACCAAAACCCATTATTCTCAAACTCTTCCAAAAAATTGAAGAGGAGGGAGTACTTCCAAATTCATTCTGAGGCCAGCATTACACTCATACCAAAACTGTAAAAAGACACAACAACAAAAGAAAACTACAGACCAGTATGCCTAAAGAACACAAACACGAAGATTCTCATCAAAATATTAGCAAATAGAATACAGCAGCACATCAAAAAGATTATACATCATGATCAAATGGGATTCATCCTAAGGATGCAAGGGTGGTTCAACACACACACATCTATAAACGTGACACATCACATCAACAGAATGAAGGAAAAGAATCATATAATCATTTCAACAGATGCAGAAAAAGCACTTGAGGGCCGAGCCCGTGGCGCACTCAGGAGGGTGCGGCACTGGGAGCGCAGCAGCGCTCCCACCGCGGGTTCGGATCCTATATAGGGATGACCGGTGCGCTCACAGCGCTCATTGGCTGAGCGCGGTGCGGCCGGTCTCAAAAAGGACAAAAAAAAAAGTTATTCTGGCTGGTGGGTGAAGAATAGTAGACTGGTGCATGAAGTGAGGGAAAGGGTTGAGCAGGAAGAACCAGAGTAGAAAGAGGAAGATCATTTAGGAATCTTT
>NW_007727189.1:55367-89816 GCF_000696425.1 Galeopterus variegatus
GGTCAAAAAAAGAAAAAAAAAAAAAAAAAAAAAAAAAGAAAAAGCACTTGATAAAATCCAACATGATAAAAACATTCAACAAATAAGGTATGGAAGGACTATATCTTGACACAACAAAGGCCACATATGACAAACCCACAGCTAATATCATACTGAACAGACAAAAATTGGAGACTTTTCCTCTAAAAACTGGAACAAGACAAAGATGTCCATTTTCCCCACTCTTATTCAACATAGTACTGAAAGTTCTAGCCAGTATAATAAGAGAAAGCAATAAAAGACATTCAAGTCAGAAAGGATAAAGTCAAACTATCCTTACTTGCAAATGACCCGACCATATACATAGAAAACCCTAAAGACTCCACCAAAGAATAACTAGAACTAATAAATGAATTCACTATAGTGGTAGCATACAAAATCAACACACAAAAATCAGTAGCCTTCCTATAGACCAAATGAAACACCTGTAGAAGAAATCAAGAAAGTAATCCCATTCACAACAGCTACCAAAAAATTGAAATAGCTAGCAGTAAATTTAACAAAGGAGGGGAAAGGCCTCTACAATAAAAACTATAAAACACCGAAAAAAATTGAAGAGGACACAAATAATGGAAAAATATCCCATGTTCATGGGTTGGAAGAATTAACATCATCAAAATGTCCTTATTGGGCCAAGCCCATGGCGCACTCGGGAGAGTTCGGTGTTGGGAGCGCGGTGGCGCTCCCGCCGCGGGTTTGGATCCTATATAGGGATGACCGGTGTGTTCACAGCACTCACTGGCTGAGCGCGGTATGGCCGGTCTCAAAAAAAGGACAAAAAAAAAATGTCCTTATTACCCATAGCTATCTATACATTCAACAAAATTCCTATGAAAATACCAATGACATTCTTCATAGACATAGAAAAAAACTACCTTGAAGTTTTTATGGAACCACAAAAGACCTCATATATCTAAACCAATCTTGAACAAAAGGAACAAAGTTGGAAAATATTCCTATTTCAAAATAAACTATAAAGTTATAGTAACCAAAACAGCATGGTAGTGGCATAAAATCAGACATACTGACTAATGGCATAGAATAGAGAGCCCAGAAATAAATGCATACATTTACAGCCAACTAATTTTCAACAAAGTTACCAAAAATATACAATGAGGAAACAACAGCCTCTTCAATAAGTGGTGCTGGGAAAACCAGATATCCACATGCAGAAGATTAAAACTAGACCGTTATCTCTCACCATATACAAAAATCAACTCAAAATGGATCAAAGACCTAAATTTAAGACCCAAAACTCTTAAACTATTAGAAGAAAACATAAGAGAAATGCTACATGAAATGAGAGTAGGCAGTGCTTTTTTGAGCAAGATTACAAAGGCATAGGCAATTAAAGTGAGAATACAAAAATGGGACTACATCAAACTAAAAAGCTTCTGCACAGCAAGGGACACAATCAACAAAGTAAAGAGATAACCTACAGAATGAGAGAAAGTGTTCAAACTACACATCAAACAAGGAGAGAATATCTAGAATATATGTGAAACTCAAACATCTCAACAGCAGAAAAACCCCAAATAATCCAAGTAAAAGAAAGGCAATGGACTTAAATAGACATTTCTCTAAAGATACATATAAGTGGCTGACAGGCACATGAAAAATACTAAACAATACTAATCATCAGGGAAATGCAAATTAAAACCACAGTGAGATATCACCTCACTCCAGTTAGAATGGCTACTGTCAACAAGACAGAAAATAATAAATGCTGGCGAGGATGCAGAGAAAAGGGAATCCTACATTATTAGTGGGAATGTAAATCAGTATAGCCATTGTGGAATGGTTCACAGTACGAGAAATAAAAACAGATCTACCTTATAACCCAGCTGTCAGCTGTCCCACTACTGAGTATATTCCCAAAGGAAATGAAATCAATATAGCAAAAAGACACCTGTTCTTCCAAGAACACAGCAGCACTATTCACAGTAGCCAAGAGATGGAATCAACCTAAATGCCCAACAATGGATGAATGGATAAAAAACTGTGATACATATATATATAAAATGGAATACTATTCAGTTACATATATGTATTTTTTCAGCTATATATATACTCATGTACATATTTATGTATATATAAAAACTGATATCCTATCATTTGTAACAACATTGATGGAATTGGAAACCATCATGTTAAATGAAGTCAGTCAGGCACAGAAAGACAAATAGTGAATGATCTCACTCATGTGGAATCTTAAAAGAAAAAGTGGTTCTCATAGAAGAAGAGAGTAGAATAATGGTTATGGGGGGGGCGGGAAATGGTGGGCTAATGGGTACAAAACTATGCTATCCACCCTAAGTGAATCATTGTGCAGTATATGCTTGTATGTACCCCACAAATATGTACAAGTAAATGTTAAAATATTTGGAATAAAAAAAAAATTGAAAACATATGATTAAAAGGGCAATGTATCCTGTATAACAATGAGCTTTCCCACTTGCAGAGATTTTCCCAAACACTATTTAATGATGCATCTTCCACTGTGCCCATCTGAGCTCTTACCTGTGTTCACAGCTTTGATCCATTCCCACCCTTTAGGTTTTCTTGCTATTTCCACTTTGCTCTCCATACTCCAGGGCTCTTTCCCTTGCTCCAACATGGAGATAACACTCAGGTCAGGAAGAAAGATTCCTGCTTATGAAAAGAAAGGACATAATGTGCTGTGGCTTTTCCAGAATCCCAGCCCTATGATTAGGTAGGAGAGAGGACATTACACATATATCCAGAAAAGTATTTCACATATTCATCTCTTAATTCCCTCTTCCTGAATGCAGACATCTAGCTATCTTCCAAGAATGACAGAATCACAAGACAGGAGTAGAAAACTATGGAACTGGATATTCTGGCACTCTGCCATGAGAATTTATGTACACTTAAGCTCTGGAACCATCACTGCTGTTTAATGAAGGGGGCAGGACATTTGAAGAAAGGTTAAAGTCCAGATGCCAATTTTGGAGCTATTCTGTTCTGAGTCAATATAGCTTTAATGTTAGTGAAGTAGTGCAGGGGCTTGTAAGAGACACACAAGGGGAAATGTGAAGATTCACAAGGGCAGATCCTGACTTCTAGACGGAAGTTATCCTCACCCAGGGAGACTAGGTTCCTGTAGTTCTCCAACATCACGTTCTTATATAAAGCCCTCTGAGCAGAGTCCAGGCATTTCCACTCCTCCTGAGAGAATTCAATGGCCACATCCCTGAATGTCAAAGGACTCTGAAATGAAAAACACATTTCACCGAGGTCCTATGAGGAGAGTTCTTATCTTCACACAAAGAAAAGAAGAGAGTTTTAAGGACTGATATGACATACGTGTTCTCACACATTTGTGTAAACTATTTGTGAGAAAGTTATGTGTCCCTAATTTTGGATTGTTATAAATCAGTTTGGATTTCTCATTTTGTAGATAATAAAAAGAATAGAAAAATAGAAAAATCAACATAGGGTTATCTCCATATAAGTGTCAGATATGATGTTCGACACACCAAGTGATATTCATTATCTAGATGCTCTAGAACATGAGTGTTGTCTTCAGAGATGACAAGGTCCACAGTGGCTTTAAAGAAAGGTGAGAATCTAAAAATGGTAATGATTATCACAATAGCAATGACTAAAGCTTTTGAACACCTTCCCATGTGCTAGGCATTACCCCAAATGTACTAAGCTAAAAACAACACAATAGCCCATGAAAGAAAGATCTGTTCCTGTCTTCCTGAGGAGACAACGGTTTCAAAGACACTCTAAGAAACTCACCTCAGGTCAAAGAACAAAATATGGCAGAATAAGTACCTGAACCTTGAATCTGGGAATTAGAACTGAACCTATAGAAACAAACAGTTAAATAACAGATATAGTATATCCATTTGTGCCACTATAACAAAATGCCACAGACCAGGTAATTTTTGAAGAACAGAAACTAATTTCTCATGGTTCTGCCAGCCGACAAGTCCAAGATCAAGGTGACAGCAGGACTGGTGTGTGGTGAGGACTGCTCTAGGCATCCAAGACGGTGCCTTGTTGCTGTATCATCTAGAGGGGAGGAACGCTGCATCCTCACCTGGAGGAAGGGACAGAAGGGCAAAATGGGGTGAACTCCTTCTGTCAAGACTTTTATAAGGGCATCTAATCCCATTCAAAAAAAACAGAGTCTTCATGATCCAAAGAGCTCCTAAAGACCATACCTCTTAATACTGTTGCACTGGGGACTAAGTATCAATGCAAATTTTATAGGAAACAATATTCAAATCATAGCACTCCACTCCTGTTCATGAAACTCTCAAAGGCTAGGATCACTCTCCTGTGGCTCCACAGATATCGGGTCTAAGGGGTGGGCCCTACTCCCATGGTTCCATTAGTCATTGCCCTACTGGAAACTCTATGTGGTGGCCTTGCCTTTATGGCTTCACTAGGCATTGCCCTCATAGGGACTCTCTGCAGCAAGTGAACCCCTGTGGGATTTCTCTACCTGGACCCACAGGTTCTCCAAAGCAACCTTTGACATTTAGGTAGAGGTAGCCATGCCTCCACTACTTGTGCACTCCATGTGCCTACACGTGAATACCACCAAGCTTTACAGCTTGTGCCCACTAAAGTGGCAGCAAGATACACGTCTGGGCCCAAATGAGCTACAGCTGGCGTGGCCAACAAGCACTGATCCAGAATATGGGGGCAGATGAAGAGGCCACAGGCAGTGAGTCTGGAAGTCCAAAGGGTGCCCCTGGCCCCTCCCTTGAAACCACTCTTCCCTTAACACCGTGGCACTCTGGGCCTGTGATGCACATGGCAGCCTTGAAAATTTCTGAAATGCCTCTGGGGTCATTTTCCCATTATCTTGATTTATGGCAATACATACTGTAATGGATTGAATTATGTTTACCCAAAACTCACTAGAACTTGAATTGTGTCCCCCAAGTTTTATGTATTAGAAACTTAGTCCCCACTGTGCCTGTTAAGAGGGTAGGAAATCCTATTATGGTAATTGGAAGGTGGAGACTTGAGGAGGTGATTGGATTGTAGGACCATGCCATAGTGAATGGATTAAAAATGGTGGTCAGGGGCATGGTTCTGAGGGCTTTAGAAGAGGAGAGTCTCTCTGCTCTCTGCTTCCACCATCTTGCAATGTGAGACCCCTGGGTCACTGTTACCACCACCAGATGGACTTTGGACTTCCCAGGCTCAGAAACTGTAAGCAATATATTTTGTCTTCCTTATAAATCACCCAGTTCCACGTATTTTGTCATAAGCAACAAAAACAGACTAACACACATATTTATGTATATATACATTTCCCAAATCTTTTCCTTCTACTTCCTCTTTAATTATAAATTCCATCTCTAACTCATTTCTCTCTTCTCTCATTTTCCTATAAGTGGTTAAGAGAAGCCATGTAGTACCCTGAACACTGTTGAGAGAGTTCTTTTGCCAAACATCCTAGATCACCACTCCAAAATTCTGCCTTCCACAAGATTCTAGGACTTGGACATAATTCAAATGAAATATCACCTTGTTCCCATTAGGATGACTACTATCTAAAGAACAGAAAATAACAAGTGTTGGTGAGGATCTGGAGAAAGTGGAACACTTATGCATTGTTGGCAGGAATGCAAAATGATGCAGCCATTATGGAAAACAGTATGAACGTTCCTCAAAAAGTTAATAATACCATTATCATAGGATCCAGCAATCCCACTTATGGGTATATATCTAACAGAATTGAAAGCAGGATCTCGAAGAGATATTTGCAAATCCACGTTCATCACAGCATTATTCACAATAGCCAAGAAGTGGAGCAAACCAAGATGTCTGCCTATGACTGAATGGATATATAAAATGTGGCATATATACAAAGGAATATTATTCAGCCTTAAATAAAGAAGGAAATCCTATCACATTCTACAACATGAATCTCATAGATATTATGCAAACAGGAATAAACTAGTCACAAAAGGACAAACTATATGATTCCATTCATATAGAAGTATCTAAAGTGATCAAGATCATACAGACACAAAACAGAAAGAATTTCAACTAAGACTGTAGGGAGGAAAGGGCAAATTAGTGCTTAGTGGGTATAGAGTTTCAGTTTTGTTTTTTTGGTGGTTGGCCAGTGTGGGGATCCAAACCCTTGGCTTTACTGTACAGTTTAAGTTCTGCACAATGAAAAAGTTCTAGAGATCTATTTTACAACACTGTGAATATATCTTACATTACTGAACTATAAACAAACTTTACTGAAAGACATAACAAAGACATGACCAAAGACTGACAAACAATTCTTATTACAAGATGTGCTGACATAAAGACTTTTGTGATGGTAGAAATTCAGAGCCATTAAAACACACAAAAAAATGTGAAATTTCAATAAAATCTGACTGTATCCTATGGAAGGAAAAACCAACATAAGTTTGAAAATAAAAGGAAACTGAAGGAGTCTGCTAAACTATATATGAGCCTATTATGATAAATATAATCCAAAACTTTAAAATCAATCACATATCTGTCACAAGATAGACACAAAAATCCAAATTAAAAAGCAAGGTAAAGACAATTTTAAACAAGAAAACATTATATCTAAAATGAGTATACTATTCTGTAATCATGCAACGAACCAGGCCTTCCAAAGAAAGAGAAAACAAACAAAAAGAGTCATAAAAGAAAGATTTGTTTCACACTAAAAAAAATGTATAACCTAAAAAACACACCAGGGCATATAGAAAGAATTAAACTACACAATAGAAAACAGAACATACATTAGAAGAAAACTGAGCAAAGTATAAAATCTATTTTATATGTACACATCTGCAAAATAAGGAAACCCACTCAGATTCCATAGGAATTGGAAAGTGGAAATAAAAGTGTAGTCATTTTCCTCAGAATTTCAAAATGTAATAAGAATATAGTAGTAAGCTTTGCTTAAATATGGCAGATATCTCATATGATGTTTGTGGGAGAGGGAACCTTTGCAGATGGGGGAAGAAAAAGAATCTTGCCAGACCTAGCAAAATAGGAAACATTCCATCCTTGACTAACAAATTACTTTTTAATTGCCCTATGTAGAGGAACCCTCAGAGATCTGCAGTAAAGGTGGTGAGCTCAAAGGCAGCTGCTGTGGCATTATTTACACCTGTTAAAAATTGTAAAGAACCCTCATGTCTTTATCTAGAGAATGCTCCAATGAAAACAAGCTGTTTCACTTATTTAGCTTCAAATATATTATTAAAACAGACAGAACAGATTTTTCCTTAGGTCTCCTTTTCCAGAATTTACTAGGTATTTGTGCACATAAATACGTGATTTCCACGTGCAGCTTCTCTAACCCTGGTTTACAAAGAGTGACAGTGCATCCAGATGTGGCCCCTAAACATTCCCTGCTGCCCATCAGCACTGACACCACAAGGCCCATACCCCATCTCCAATCTATGTTTGCGAGTGAAGTCCTTCCCAGGACCACGCCCAGTGGAGCCTCTTCCCAACGTCCACCTCACTGGGTCACGGTGAAACAGAATGTTAAGTGGAGATGAGAAGAACTGAGGGAAGCCACAGGTGACTGTGAGCAAGCATGTCAGGCAGGATACTTCAGAGTCTGAGAAGATTAGCAAGTCCGATGCCTACATTTCAGAAAGGAAGGAGAAAGAAGAATCAATCAAGAGTATCAATTTACCTGAGTAGGAGTCATTCTTGACTCCTTTTCTTTTCTCCTCCTCCTCTTCTGGGTTTCTTCCACAGGTAACATGAGTCTTTAGAAGTCAATCCTGAAGGTCAAAAATATGCTGTTTAATGCTTAAATACAACACAACCCCTTCCTGTGCCACAACCCATTTTAAGTAAATATAATTTATTCCTCCATCACATTAAGTTTAAATAATGCAATATCTTCTATATTTTAAATATATGACAATAAGTTCAGCTAAGCCCCAGGATATACAGGCTCAGTCTTATGTGAGATGTAGAGGACTGCATGGGAATGCTTTTAGGGGAATTCGGGAAGTCACTTTTAGACATATATTTTTGGGTACATATATTTTTTAGTATATATATTAGGGTACATATTCAGAGAAAATGAAATTGATATCTCAAAGAGTTATCTGCACCACCACAATCACTGCAGCATTATTCATAAGAACCAAGATGTGGAAATGTCCTACATGCCTGTCGATGGATGAATGTTTTAAAAAAAATGTGGTATATGTAAACAATGGAATATTATTCAGCCATAAAAAGGAAATCCTGCTATTTGTGACAACGTGAATGAACCTGGAGTACATTATGCTAAGTACAATAAGGCAGACACAGAGAGACAAAATACTGTATGATCTCACTTATATATGGAATCTGAAAAAGTCCAACTACTAGCAACAAAGTAGTATGGTGGTTGCCATAGGCTAATGGGTGGGGAAAATGGAGAAAGGTTGCTCAAAGCGGACAAGCTTTCGCTCATAAAATGAAGAAGTTCTGGGGCCAGCCCGGTGGCGCACTGCTACAGTGCGCCGCTTGGGAAGCGCAGCAGCGCTCCCGCCGAGGGTTCGGATCCCATATACAGACCGGCAGCTCACTGGCTGAACGAGGGGTGGTCACAACACTGAGGGTTGCGATCCGTTGCCGGTCATGAAAAAAAGACAAAAAAAAGGAAAAAAAAAAAAAAAAAGAAGAAGTAGTTCTGAGGAAGATAAAGTACAGCATGCTGATCATAGTTAATACTGCACTGTATACTTGAAATTTGCTGAGAATACATCTTAAATGTTCTCATCACATATACAAAGGTAACAATGTGAGGTGATGGATGTGCTAATTAATCAGGCTGTAGTAATCATTTCGCAATGTATACATACATCAAACCATCATGTTGCACTCCTTAAACAGATACAATTTTTATTTCTCAATCATATGTCAATAAAGCTGGAAAACTATAAAAGTTTGAAAGATTTTTTAAAAATCTAAGAAACTATGGGTCAAAGTTTTAAAGAAATGACAATATCTGATATTTAGAAATGATGTGAGCTGATTATAGGATGCCACCAAATCTTATTTCAGAAATTATTAACTATTTACAGAAAAGTAGAAAATGAATCAACTAAAATTTACCTCAAACTTCCAGAGGAACAATGAATCAAATGTGAAGGAATTACAAAGAATAAAGTTCATTACAAAAAAACAACAAGCCTTTAATGTTCCTTTAAAGACATACCTTGTAGTAACAGTCAGTCATTTACTGCCCCATTTCTCCTCTCCCCCATCCTCTACCCTAAACCAAGAAAGAGGGTGACCCACAACTGACTGAATCAAGTCACTGTCTTCTGACAGATAAGGGACTGAAAATGGAAATTATCTTCTAATACAAACAAACACAAAATACACCAGTCTTATAATTTTATAATTCTCATTCTCAACTGCACAATTTAAATAATCCAATTTTAAATTAGATTATAAAGCCATAAGCCAATATATTACAACTATACCATCCATATCTAACGAACTCTCCACTCTTCTGGGTCCCTCCTTTTTCTTCACTACTATGTTTTCCTTCTCTCATTTTGCCTATCTTTTTTGTTTGCTTGCTTTCCTGTGTTTTCCCCCTGGGTTTCTGCTTATGTTGGTTCTTTCTCCTCTCCTGATGTTTCTCCCCTCTATTCTTTCTCTTCCACTTGTTCTGCCCCACTGTTGCTTGTTTCACCTCTTGTTGCTTTCTCCCCAATCTATCTCAAATCTCTATGTATTTCTACCTGTCTTGTGCCCCAAATTTGCTTCCCTTCTGCTCTCCCTCTTATGTTCCTTCCTTCCATGTTACATCTCTTTTGTCCCCTTTCTGGAACCCTCAAATCCCTATGCTTCCTCCCCACTGTTGCTCCCTGCACTTGCCATGTCACCCCCTACCCCGTCTCTCAGTCCCAGCTCGAAGCTGCTCTATCTGCCATGACTACAACTCTTTTTCTCTTCTTCCCTCACAGTCTGCAGTACCTCCCCCTTTATTACCCTCTCTCCTACTGCTGACCAAGGGCCCTTCTCCCTATCTTGCTCCCCTTCATTTCCCTGGAGATGCCCCTTTTCTCTAAATTCCACTATTGGCTTTTCTCCGCCTGCTGCTTTCCCGGCGTGTTCTCTTTCATCTTAGTGTCTGTATGTAAGTCCCTAAATCATCCTCCACTTTGCCATCTGTTTATGGTTCTCCCCCATTCTTCTTTTCTCTTCAGTTTTTCTATTTCTCTCCGTCGCGCTCTCTCTCCCACACATTCAGGAGGGAGATGGAATAAGATGTCCGTCTTCCGGAAGAGCACATTTTCCAGCGCGGTGGAATTTGGAATGGAAGAACACTGGACGTCACAAGACAGGCCCAAGTCACCTCCCCCAACGCAAGGTCAGGGGAAGGGGTGACTGTGAAGTGGAGGCCTGGGGAGGACACGAGGTGCTGGGGTGTGGTTTCTCAGCAGAGTGCGGGTCTGCAGAATCCCCGCACCGGGGAGAGGAAGCGAATCTTCCCGGAGCAGGGGGGGGTGGGGGACACTGCGCTCCAGGGGCAGAAAAGGGCGAGGGGTGGGGGGCCGAAATGGCCTGAATCCACTCCGCGGGTGAGGGCTTCACAAGACGCGGGGTGGGTAGAGAAGTCAGTAAAAAGTTTTAAGCAGGGAAACGACCTGAAAGGCGGGTCTATGTGATTCTAAGGGAGGAAAGCCAAGGGGACAGGGACCAGCCTCAGAGCGACTTCCCGGATTCACACGGCGAGGTCTGAGTTCACTTGGGGTGAACGGGCCGGTGCGGGGATGGTAAGGTCTGTAGCTACCCCCACATCCCGGGGATGGAAGCGCCGGGGGCTGCAAAGCACAGGTGTTATCCAGCTAGAGGGAAACTCACGCGCTACGGTGCGACCTTCGCTGCGGGTGACCTGCTTCCGGGTATGAAGGGAAGTGCGTGCCCCGGAAGAGGTTGGGCTTGGGCGGGCACCGTGGGAGGGCGGGCTTGGGGCGGGGGCGGGGTCAACAGGCAGGGGGCGTGGCCTGCTCTTCACTCGGCCTGTCGCCTAGCGGGTCTTTGCTTTAAGGTTTTTAATATTTGCGTCTATTTCCTGTAATGTGGAGCAGCGTTGCTTTGTGCTATTTTAAATTCACGTTTCAAAATGGAAGGTGAAAGCTTAAAGTTGTGGTCCGCTTATGTTGGAAACTAAGATTTTTTCTCTTTTTTTTGGCGGCTGGCTCTTTGGGGCATCGGAATCCTTGTCCTTAGCGTTATCAGCACTACGCCCCAACCAAGCGAACTAATTGGCCAGCCTGGAAACTAGGATATTTTCTTCTTAACAAGTTGAAGCAATTTAGTCAAAAGCTCTTTTTACAAGACTCTAGTCTTGCCAGTGAGGCTGAAGCTACTCACCGGTCAGGGAACTCGGATGTGGGTGAGGACTGTTGTGGGGCGGTGATTGGATCCGGGAACCTGAAAGACACTATGCCAAACAAAATAAGCCAGACACTGAAAGACAAATACTGCGTGATCTCATCAACATGTGCAATCTAGAAAAGTCGAACTCGTAGTAAGAGAGTGTAGAAGGGTGGTTACCACCGGTGGGGATGCGGGGAAAGAGGAGGTGTTGGTAAAAGAATCCAAACTTGCGGTTTTAAGATGAGTTCTGGAGACCTAATGTACAGCATGGTGACTATAGTTAAAAATAGTTACTGTCTAGGGCTGGCCAGTGGCTCACTCGGGAGAATACGGTGCTGATAACACCAAGGCCCCGGGTTCGGATCCCGTATAGGGATGGCCGGTTGGCTCGCTGGCTGAGCGTGGTGCTGACAACACCAAGTCAAAGGTTAAGATACCCTTACCGGTCATCTTAAAAAAAAAAAAAAAAAAAAAGTTACTGTCTATTTGAAATTTGCTAAAAGTAAGTCATACATCACAACAAAAAAATTTTTTAAAAGGTAACTTTTTGAAGTGATGCGTACGTTAATTAACTTGATTCTGGTAATCATTTCACCATGTTCACTTATATCAAAACATCACGTTGTACACCTTGAATATATGCAATTATACCTCACTAAAGCTGGAAAAAAAAAAAAAGATTTCACATGAATAACCTAACTCTACACCTTAAGGAACTAGACAAAATATAGTAAACCAAAAGCTAGCATGAGGAAGGAAATAGGAAAGATTAGAATAGTGATGAATAAAAGTAAAAATATTAAAAATAGAAAAAATCTGTGAAACCAAAACTTTGTTCTTAGAAAAGATCAAAAAAATCAACAATTTTCTACTCTAACAATAACAACAATAAAAACAGAAGACTCAAATTATTATAATATTCACAAATGAAAGTTAGAATTTTACTACCAAACTTACAGAAATAAAAACTATAAGAGGTTATGTTGAACAATTGTACACCGATGATTAGATATTAGATATCCTAGGTGAAATAAACAATTCCTACAAGCACATACTACAAAAAACTGCCTCAAGAATAAATAGAAAATCTGAAGAGACTGTCATAGCAAGCAAAAACATTGAATGCGTAATCAAAAAACTTTCATCAATGAAAGGCCGAGGATCAGATGGGTTCACTGCTCCAGTTGTAGCTGGACCTGTGGGCTTGGGGTTGCTACCTGTTAGATGAGTCCTGAAAGCCTCATGCTTTGCTCCTAATACTTGGCACGCACCCAGGTACCTGCACACTCTTCCACTGGTAGAACCAGACTCTGCAGCTGAGAATTGCTCCCAGCAGCTATTGTTCTACTGGAAATCCCCTCTCTCCACATCCACACCTGCTTCCAAAGGTCCCCTAGCACATCACAGCCTCTCCCAGATCCAGAATCTACTGCTACAGCCTGGTCCCTCTTTCACCCTGGGTCCCTGGACCATGTCTAGATCCTGTTTCTACCCAAGCCCATGGACCTAAACTCAAATTTCAGTTCTACCTGGAACCACAATCTTTAGCACAGTCCTTATACCAACCTGCATTATCTGCCTTATGGATCCTGGATCCCCTTCAATTCCACCTCTTCCTTCCAGTACAAACTCTAGTGCATGAGCACATGCAGGGTGCCTGGGGGCATTCCCTAGAGTGTCCTGCAGCTAGGGTAAATCTCAGCCCACACTCATCCACAGGCGTGTGCGTGTGCAGGGAGGCCGTCCTAGGCCCTGTCCGCCTGCCAAGACTCGCCTTTCCCATGCCCCAGCAACAAATGCTCGTGTTTGCACACAGGTTGCCTGGGAATGCCTGCTCCTACTGAAATCTGCACTGGCAACTGCAGACCCTGCATCCTTTCATGTGGTCCTTAGACTTTTGCTATAGCAGCCCTCTCTCCTCAAAAGCACCATCTGTCCACATTCCCTTCTTTTCTGGACCATATGCTAAATGTCAGAAACCAGCAGTATTTGTGTGGAGAGATGTGGTTGTGAGTAAAGAGCTTGGGTGTACTGATGCTTCCCTTCTGTAGCTTAGCATTAATGAAAGAGCAATGGGCTTGGAGGGGATGCTGTTGAAAGAGGGGTTGTATTCATCCATTTCTATTGCTTAGAGTACATGAAACTGGGTAATTTATAAGCAAATGAAATTTATTTCTTATAGTTTTGGAGGCCGAGAATTCCAAGGTCCAGGGAATACATCTGGTGAGGGTCTCTCTTCTGTACAGAGACTCTCTAGAACAACACAGAGTATCACATGGCCAAATCAGCTGAGCAAGAGAGGGCTAACCACCTCACTTGCCCTCCTTATCAAGCCATCAGAGCAATCCCATTACTCCACGAATGAATAAATCTGCTCAGAGGGCACAGTCCTGACTAATCATCTCTTAAAGGCCCCACCTTTCAAATACCATGATCAGATTTCCTATCCTCTTAGCACTGTTACAATCCCCTTGAGCACTGGGACTCAAGCTTCAATGAGTTTTGGGGGTATATTCAGTCCACAGCAGGGATCCTGGGAGAGAAGCATCAGCACCACCAGGGACCATATTAAAAGTGCAAACCCATGGTATCTTAGAGTGTGGAATCTGTTTCAAAAAGATCCCCAGGTGCTTTGAATGCACATTACAGTTCAGAAGCAATGTTTAGCTAAGTGGTCCTCAACACTGGCTTCCCACTTAGGGTCACCTGGAGAATTTTAAGAAACACCATCACCTGTGTCGTCCTATCTCTCCCCATCCCTATTCTGTTGGTTGGTCTGGGATAGGGACCAGCCTCAAAGTTGTTTTAATTAAATGTTCCCAGGGAATTCCAAGGTTCATAACCAAGCATTCAGGACATATTCCTGAAGGTTGACCACTGGATCTGTTTCATTGGGAGGTAACGGGTCTGCACTGCATAGATTTTGTAGGAGAGTCTCAGTTCAGCACATCCCCAATGCTGTGGCAGAACTGGTAGGTGTTTCTAGGAGTCAAATCCCCCGAAGACAGGGAAGGATAAACTCATATTATGATCTCCAGATCACAGCTCTTTGTCTAAATCCCTTCTGTGGCAAAGGACAAGGAAGGGCAGCCTTTTCTGTGTTCCTAGATTCTTCTGTCTGTGGGTAAAGAGGTGGCTAAGAAAGTTGTATTAGTTAGCTAGGGCAGCTATAACAAAGTACCACAAACTTAGTGCCTTAAATAACAGAAATTTGTTGTCTCACAGTTCTGGAGGCTAGAAGTCGAGATTAAGGTGTCAGCAGGCCATGCACTCACTAAAGGTCATATGGGAGGATCTGTTCCAGGTTGTTCTTCCAGCTTCTAGTTCCTTGTCTTGTAGCAGCATAATTCCAATCTGCCTCTGAGATATTAGCCAAAAACAGAATATAATGTACAAGTGTGTGTGAGTGTGTGTGTGTGTAGTGCAATTACAGATATAATTTTAGATATATTCTCAAATTGCGAAAGGAGAATACACATTAAATGGTGAAAATTTTTACATCTGGAGATCAAAATAGTATTGGTTGTGAGAAATTAATGAAGACTTTGACTTTGTTGTATTGTTTAAATATTTTGCAATTAAATTTGTTTCTATGCATATTACTTTTATATATATATTTTTTAACTGTGTCTTTTATTTATTTAGGTGGCTGGCTGGCACAGGAATCTGGGGATCTGAGTCCCTTGACCTCGGTGTTACAACACTGTCCTCTAACCAACTGAGCCAACCTGCCAACCTACTTTTTTATTTCCAACACAACATCTTGTCACAAACTTAGAAGTTTAACAAGACATGCATTTATTTTCTTTCATTTCTTAGTTCAAAAATCAGGGCTGACTTGGCTGGGTACTCTGAGAAGGCTGTCACAAGCTGAAATCAAAGTTTCAGCCAGCCTGTGCTCTATTCTGGACACTTAGGGGAAGAATTCACTCCAGGATCTTTTAGGTATTTTTATTTTAGTCTTGGGGCATAAAAGTTCTTTATTGCATAAAAATCCTTCATACATAAGAAAACCTTTCAAATAGATGGACTGGCACATCTTTCCAACACTAAACACTGGATACCAGTCAACAGCCTCTCCTCCCACACTCACCATGGTCACATTCTCTACGTGGTTTCCAATAGGAAAGCTGTTGTGTGGTTCAACTAAAATTTTAATTACTGTCCTCTACTGTAAATTCAATTTAAGAGGTTTTGGGGGGCATTATTAGAAATCATACATGACTGTTGTTATTTGACCATAAATGAAAGAATCAGTGAAAGAGGGAATTAATTAGTGGCCTCTGATCTGCCCCCTGCCACCTCCATCACCCCTAGCCCAATCCTTCCTCTCACTCCAATTCAATCTCTCTTGCTACATCCTTTATCCCTCCACCCTGTAAACTCTAGACATCCACTCTCAGACCTCCATGTAACCCTTCAAGCCTTCTACTGCCTCTCACCTCTATTCTGTGATATACGTGATCTCTATCCCTGTGTGACCCCTATTCTGGAAACCTCAGTTCGACCTCCTCACCTTCAGTCAGTCCTGTAAATTCCATCATCTGTATCCCCTTCCTCTTGCCCTGTTTCTATTCTCAATTCTGATAGCTCAGCCCATTCCCCATGTCCTCCTCTATGTCTCAAACCCTCAAACTCCCTGACTTCACCTTTCAAGCATCCTCATCTCCCCCATAAAACCACTGCATGTCCTGCACCCATGACCTCCAGCCCTATAATCCCTGACTCTTTCTCATGGGCTCTTTGGCTCTCTCACACCCACTGTCCTCCATGGCTCCCTCATTGCCCTGTGCCTGTTTTGCTTCCTTGCATCCCCTTTACCTCCCCCAGGCTCCACCTGCTTATCCCACATTCTGTACTTACCCTGGACCGTCCTCATCTTCAAAGATTGGCCTGCCCTATCTGTACTCACCTTCCCTCCATACCATGCTTTTGAACCCCTCTCCTGCACCGACCTTTACCCACATTTGCCCATTAACTTCCCATTCTCATTAGTGTTGTTGTTCCCTGCACCCCTTATCATTCCACATCTCAATATGCTCAATACCTCAAATTCCCTTGTTTCATTGCATCTTAAAGCTGGTATTGCACTTTAATATCTAAGCAACATTTCATACCCTTTACCTTTTATCCCTCTGCCCTCTCTCTTCCCCTGTACTCTCCAGCCTCATGGCTCCCAGCTCTCCACAAGACCATGTTATAGTCTCATGTCCTCCTTCTCCTGTGGCCTCTTTTATTTTACTTTATCGCACACCCATATACTGTCACTGTCCCAAACACTACAACATTCCCACCACGATGCCCACCTAGGAGGCAATGCTTATAGCACTTTTTAAGTGCTGGGTATTATGAATATTGCCTTTGTGGGTTGCTGCAAGGTTAGAAGGATTATAAAATGTGGAAAGGCTGCCTTACCAAGCATCTTGTATTCTGGAGATATGACTATGCTTCTGTTTAAGAACATGTTATCAACATATGCACATATGAGCATTCTTTTAGGAAAGAGGGTAACTGAGATATTGTGTGAGTGTGTATCCTTATGAGTATTTATAATTATCAGTATAAGTTTGTATGTGGTGAGTGCACGAATGTTTGTGAAGGTGTGACCAGAATTGTGTGAGTACATGAGTGATCATGTATGTGTACATGTGCATGAGGGTACGTGACTGTATATTTTAGTGTGTGAGTGTGCATGCATGTGTGTGTGTAGCGGGGGTAGTGTGGTTCTTGGTCCACTGTTATTGCTCTAACGCTAATTTGATAATTGGGGGTGGTTGGTAAGTGAGCCTGGATTAAAGTGTTTGTTTGTAGGAAAACTAAAGAATTAAATTTAATTCCTAGTTTATATTTCTTAATTAATTCCCAAAACAGTATTGCTCATTACTGAAAATTCAGGAAAAAAAAAGTGTGGAGTGTGTTGACCATTCTATGATCTTAAATTAAATAAGTAGCATTGGCTTATCTGATAGTTAAAAAAATGATAAAATCTGCCTGTCAAACCATCTGATCCAGGTTCTTTATTTATGAGGGATAGTATTAGAAACATTTCTCTTTCTTCTATGGGTATTTTTCTGCTTCTACTTTTTAACACTAATGGGGTTGATATTGGTAAAATCGACTTCCCTACAAATGTTCCATATTAGTTGATACTGAGTTGTGCAAATGAGTCCAATGATATCTAAAGTAAACTCTTGGCATCTCGTTCATTCTTACTCGCACTTAAAAAAAATTCTTCTGAGATGTTTGTGTCACTCAATTTTTTGCTGATAACTTGATGGTGCAGCTCAGGGGTGTGAAGATGAGGAAAGATTTCACTTTTGGGGAGAAGTCCTCAGCAAAGCAGAACATCCAGTGAGTCAATGCACTTTGCCAGTCTCTCATGTATCACACCTCAGCATTTCCTGCTCTCCCTCATGTGAGACTCTGTCTGACTCCTGGGGTCATGAAAAAGAAAGAGTCTGTCAGAAGTACTCTGTAGTCTCTTAAGAGATGCTAACTAGAAACTTGTAATTGCTCTTGGTAATTAGCAACGGAGGAAAAAGTTTTCAGAAACATTTTCATGTCCCCAGCCTGCCCTCCCACTGATGCTTCAGGTGAAATGATAATTGCAGTTCTTAGGGGAGATGAGGTCACAGAACCACAGACCCATATCTCGGAGTCTAGCTGCCCTCTCCCAAACCTGAACTGGCTGCCTTGACATCCACTCTGAGCCCACCATCCAGGCTGCAGGAAGAAGCTGGTGGGTATTCTGTATTTTGGTCTGAGAGTTAGAATCTGTAAGGGAAGGAGGCATGTCAGAAGTCTGGGTAAAAAGTCATATTGGAAAAAGTGATTCTTCTGGATTTGAGCTTGGCCCAGTGCCAAAGCCATACAGGAAGAAGTAATTCTGAGTCATGAACTGAGCTAGTGAGGAGAGATGGGTTCCTAGATCCAATACCCGTCTCTGATGGCTCCTAGTAGAGTGTGATCCACAATGACAGTGATTGTTGGTGTTTAATCCAAGTAATAAGGAAACCAGATTTTTGATGTGCACAGGACTGTAGTTCTGAAATCAATCCGCTGTTCAGCCTACATGACAGCAGTCACAGGCAAAATTTTCAAGTTTACTAAAGGGGTGCTGATGATATGTCCATTCTTGTAACAAAGAGTAGGATAAATCTACAAGACTCCTCTCATCCTGTACAGAAATGGTGGGACTGATAGAAGCTGCTGGAATTAAATGTTTTCTCAGTCTCCATGTATGTAAAGTGTTAAGTGGATTCAATTACTGTGTCTATTGATTATGAGAAACTTTTCTCTCTTAAAGTTAGGGAAGCAGCATTTAAGGAAAACTTTATAATGATCAGTTTCAGAGACTATCTGAAAGTCTCAAATGTATCTTGCAAAATGAGGGTCCCTCAAAAAGTTAACAGAAAGATTTGTACTTTCTTTTAATTCAGTTTTTCCATGAAGATTTCGAAGTATCCTCATATTTCCCAAGCTTTAAAATATAATATCAATCCAAATATTTATTTTAATTTATAGTGTACAATATTTTGCCCTAATATTCTATTTTGCCCATGTGTCATATATTTTACTATTTCTCACAAATAGTTCCTTATTGGTAATAACTTTATTTAATTCAGGTATTAATAAATGAGATAAGTATCCGATTTGAAGCAAGCGATAATTTTATTTCTAATATATACTACTTTATCAGACATCAGTGTTTCATGTCCCATACTTCCTGCGATTTGCACTACTGTGTTTTTGTTCCTGGGATAAAAGCAATTGAGTATTTTTGTTGCCATCCTAATATCAACCCATTCCTACATTGAGTAAATCCATCCTCCTTCTCAAGGGACAAGTACCTGTAGTATTATGCAATCTGTGCACCACATCTTACTAGAATGTGTAAAGCTTCACTTAGAATTTACATTGGCCTATTGAGTAAATTCTTATAAATAAGTGGAAACTTGTTACTACCAACATTATAAAACAAAATAGCAGCAATAAAATAAAATGACAAGGTGCAAAATCAAAATGAAATGTATAGATCTGGCGTGTTTGACGAACATAGCTAAGTAGCTTCTTAGTATTCCATGGATTAAATACAGTATTACTGTTAGCAGCACAGCCTGGTTATAATCCCCCCTCTGCCTGTACCAGGGTGTAGATTTGACCTCTCTGATCCTAGTTTCTCCTAAGGTTTATAAGGAAAGTAATAGTAGTGCTTCCTTCTTAAATGTGTGAGGAGTAAAGAAGTCACCACCTATGTGGCCTTCATAGCTATGATTTGTACATTGCAAGTGTTCTTTAAAGATTATACATTCAAGGGCCAGCCCGCGGCTCACTTGAGAGAGCGTGGTGCTGACAACACCAAGTCAGGGGTTGAGATCCCCTTACCGGTCATTTTTAAAAAAAAAAAAAAAAAAAAAAAGGTTATACATTCAATGTATGGAAGCCTCTAAATGATGAAAAAACTGTAAGTATTTTTTTTTCTACACAAGAACTGTATTTGTTGTCTTTTTTCTT
The DNA here is from genome assembly GCF_000696425.1 of Galeopterus variegatus. Taxonomy (NCBI): domain Eukaryota; kingdom Metazoa; phylum Chordata; class Mammalia; order Dermoptera; family Cynocephalidae; genus Galeopterus; species Galeopterus variegatus. Next base: position 75,300 of record NW_007727189.1, read on the forward strand.
TTTTTGGCGTCCGGCCCAGTGTTATAACACTGCAGTCTAACGAACTGAGTTAACTGGCCAGCCCTCTACATAAGGACTGTTGTCAAGTGGAGAATACTGGATTTCAGTTGACGTGATATGTGTAGCCCACACATCTGTTCCCATGCAGGATCCTGTAGCTCAGAAGACAAATAGTGGAAACTAACAGGATGGCCACCAGGAATGTGGCAATAGGAATGATCTTCTTGTCACAGACTGCATTTGGAATCCTGGGAAATTTCTCTCTTTTTTATCATTATCTCTTCCTTTATTTCACTGGGCACAGGTTAAGGACCACAGACTTGATCGTGGCAAACCTGCTTGTAGCAAACTCTTTTGTCATTTTGTCTAGAGGAATCCCCCATGCAATGGTATCTTTTGGATGGCAACATGTCTTTAATGATCATGAATGCAAGTTCATTTCCTACGTGCACAGACTGGGCAGAGGTGTGTCCATTGGCAGCACCTGCCTCTTGAGTGTCTTTTGGGCCATGGTTATCAGTCCCAGGAACTCCAGGTTTGCAGAGCTCAAAGTGAAAGTTCCCAAGTTTATTGGCCCCTCTATTTTCCTGTGCTGGATCCTGCAAATGCTAATAAATGCCATTTTTCCTATATACATGACTGGGAAATTGAGCAACAAAAACATCACAAACACAAAATATTTTCAATACTGTTCTTCTGTTCGTCATGATAAAACCACAGAGTCACTGCATGCAGTGTGGCTGTCATTCCTTGATGTTTTCTGTTTGGGGCTCATGCTCTGGGCCAGCAGCTCCATGGTTTTGGTCCTGCACAGGCATAAGCAGCGGGTGCAACACATTCACAGGAACAACGTCTCTCCCAGGTCCTCCCCCGAGTCCAGAGCTACCAAGACCGTCCTTCTCCTGGTGAGCACCTTTGTCTTCTTTTACAGCCTCGCCTGCATCTTTCAAGTTTGTCTGGCTCTTATTAATAAACCCAGCTGGTTCCTGATGAATAGCACCTCAATAGTCGATGGATGTTTCCCAGCTGTCAGCCCCTTTCTGCTCCTGAGCCATGACTCCAGTAATTTTAGGCTCTGCTTTGCCTGGATAAGCAATAGAAAATCCCCTAATGATTGAGGAACATGTAAATTTTGTGATTTTGCACATTGTTCAGTTGTTTGCTTACTTTTTCCCCACAGAATTGTATGTAACACTCATATCACAAGGTATTCGTGCACACTTACGTGCATGCACATACACACATTTATACATAATTGGTGTGCATTATGTGTATACATATCTACCAGATTATTATTGCTATCCATCAAGCAAAAATACTGGGAAATTGTACATAGGATATGTAAAATTTAGAGTTTCATATAATATTAATTATAACAATGACAACCTGTTTAACCAAAGTTCATTTTATCTGATATATAACTAGGCATTCTAGTTGATTAGCTGGTTAAAATACATGGAATATATTTTTTATTTATCTACTTTGATTCTTATGTCTTAGCTATATCTGTTGAGAAAATATCCAAATGAATAGAGTAGTGCAGCAATATTTGGCCTTAACAAGAGTAATTAGAGGGATGGCCAGTTAGCTCAGTTGGTTAGAGAGTGGTGCTGATAACACCAAGGTCCAGGGTTCAATCCCTGTACCAGCCAGCTGCTCCCCCAAAAGAAAAAAAAATTCAAAGAGAAAGAGTAATTAGTCTTTTTTGTTTAATATAATAATGACCATATTGGGCAAGCATTTATTAACGTATTGTGTGATCTTCCTGACATCTGTTCTATTTTCTTATCTTTCTGTGTTGATTTTTTTCTGTGTTAATTTATTTTACCCCTGTTTTTTGGGTGCTGTGTAATCACTAATGCTTAGGTTTCAACCTAGAAATCTCTGTGTACTGTTAAAAACTAATCACAATATAAAGTTATTGAATACCTTAACTCTCCACATAAACAATAAGGACATTGCATACTAATGCATTTACCTTCTTATAACTTACTTTCTAATTGCTGATGTGTATTTTAAAAGAATTTTATGCACAGGTCCTGAATACACTGCTCGACCAAATTCCACAGACTGGACACATCCGTGTATGCCTATTCTATGTCAAAAAACAGATCATTGTCCGCCTCCCAGATGCTTCCTTGTGCCCCTCCCCGTCACTATCCCCAAGAATGACCACTATTGTGACATTTAACAGCATAGATCACTTTCACCTCCTTTGTACTTTACATAAATGGAAAAATTAAGCATGAGCTCATTTGTATTTAACTTTTAAATTTTGATATGTTTGTGAATTTTGCATGTTTTTGTGTGTATATCAAACAATTTAATCCTTCATCTATTTTAGCACATGTGAGTGGTTTTCAATTTGAGGCTGTCATGAATTGCACTGGTATGTAAGTTCTGTTTTCATAAAACGTGTGAATTTCTGTTGGGTATATATGTACTAGCAGAATTGCTGTCATAGGATTACATCTATTCAGCTTTAGGAGATACTACCCACCAGCTTTACAAAGTGTTTCATTGAATTTCACACCAAAAAGAAGCTCTTAATTTTAATACAGTATCATTTGTGATGTCCTTCTTTAGGTTTAATATTTTCTGTTAAAAAGTCTTTTGCTGGGCCGGCCCGGTGGCGCACTGCTATAGTGCGCCGCTTGGGAAGCGCGGCGGCGCCCCCGCGGAGGGTTTGGATACCACCTAAAGACTGGCCGCGGCCTTGCTTGAGCAACGGGGGGGGGAACAACGCGGGTGGTTGCTCTCCCGTAGCCGGTCCCGGTCCGGTACGGGTGCGACACTGAGGGTTGCGATCCGTTGCCGGTCACGAAAAAAGACAAAAAAAAAAAAAAAAAGTCTTTTGCTAAATAATATTATAATATATACCTGAATTCAAAATTAATTTATTACCTTTGTTTCTTCTTCTTCTTTTTTTTTTTTTTTTGTCCTTTTTGAGACTGGCTGCACTGCGCTCAGCCAGTGAGCGCTGTGGGTGCACCGGTCATCCCTATATAGGACCCGAACCCGCGGTGGGAGTGCTGCTGCGCTCCCAGCGCCGCACTCTCCCGAGTGCGCCACAGGCTCGGCCTCTCCTTTGTTTCTTCTAAAAACTTCCTTTTATACCTTTAAAATTTAAATCACCAAGGCAATCAGAATCAGTTTGTTGTGTGGATAGTGATTTAAGTCTTTTTTTTTTTTTGAGTGAATAAACTTCGATTTATTCTGAAAATGTTGTATTTGACTTTCTTTTTATTTGCTCTTACCTGTCGTTGCCTCACCCAGGCTAACCTCACTTGCCCTCAGAGCTGACTTTTCTAAGTCTCCTAGTCATTCTGTGTCTTGCCTCTTTCAGTCTTTACAACCCCATTGTGTTACACAATCAAGGTTAGTCTTGGTGTCAAATTCTTCAATGGGAGGGGGTTCTGGGAAGCTGGTGAGGTAGGAAAGACCAGGATCCTTCTTCCTAATTAGGCAGCAACTGCACTAGCAGAATCTGTCTGATGTAAATATTTTTCAGCTCTTGAGTATATTGAAGGCTTGCATCTTCCAGGGAAAAGCTTGGGCAGTAAATTGTGGATCATTTCACATCTATCCATTTCTCACACCCCAAACTCATAATAGGCAGTGGTACATGTGCTTCTGGAAAAGCTAACTTTATTATTCTCAGTTTCAGAGACTATCTGTCAGATTAAAGTGTGTCTTATAATATTTCTTGTGCTTTAAAATACAATACTACACCAAGGTCAAGGGTTTGGATCCCCTTATTTGTCCAGCTACTCCTCCCCCAAATATATTATACCAATCTAAAAATGTCTTTTAACTTATACAATACAGAAGATTTTTTGCCCTAACATTCTATTTTGCATGTGTCTTATATTTTACTCTATCTCAAAAATAGTGCCTTATTGCTAATAATTGTATTTAACTCAGATAGTAATCAATAGATAAGTGATATGGGTTCAACATGTCCCTAAAATTCCATGTATTAGAAACTTAATCCCCACTATAACCATGTTAAGAGGTATGAAATCCTATTACGGTAATTGAAAGAGGTGATTAGATTGTGAGCACTGCATCCTTGTAAATGAATTGATGCATTCATGGAGCAATGGGTATGTTTCTGATGGCTTTGAAAAGAGAGCTACTGAGAAGCTTAGTCCCTCTCTTGCTCAGCCATTTTGCCATGTGATACCCTGCACTTCTGTAGGGCCACCATCAAGAACAAGGACCTTACCAGGTGTGTTCCCTGGACTTTGGACTTCTCAACTTCCGAAAGTGTAAGCAATAAATATTGTTTCTTTATAAATTACACAGTTTCAAGTATTCTGTTATAAGCAACAGAAATGGACTAAAACAATAAGTATATGATTTGAAATTAGTAATAATTTAATTGCTACCATATACTATTTTATCAGACAACAGTGTTTCATGTGCCACAGTTCCTGTGATTTCTGCCACTGTACGTTTGTTCCTGGGGTAAAAGCAAATGAGTCTTTATGCTTCCATCCTAATATCAAGCCATTCATTGATGAAATCTACCTTGTCATGGGGCAGGTCCCTGTTAGTATTATATTGCAATTGGTGCATCTACGTTTTCTAGGATCCCTAAAGCTTCATTCAGAATTTGCATTGTCATGTAGTTTTTTATGAACTTGTTACTAACAAAATTATGAAATAAAATAGCAATATAATAAAATGACAAGGTGCAGAATGAAAGCTATATTTAGATCTGGTTTGCATGAAGAGCACCACTAAATACCTTTTTATTATACCATGGATGAAATACAGTATTTTTGATAGCAGCACAACCTGCTTTAAAATCCCATGCGGCCCCCCTACTTATTAATTTAGACAAAACACTTGACCTCTCTGTGCCTTTGTTCTCCTCATCCTCATAAGGAAATTGATAGTACTGCATGACTCATACAACTCTTGGAAGCCTCTAAATGATAGAAATCCTTAAAGTAATTATTTCTACATGAAAAGTTTTGGTAAGTGGACAATACCGGATTCAGTTGACATGATAAATGTAGCCACTACCTCATATTTCCATGCAGGATCTTCCAGCTCAGAAGACAAATATCAGTCACTGAGAACTAACAGGATGGCTGCCAGGGATTTGGCAATAGGAATGATATTCCTGTCAAAGACTGTATTTGGATTCTGGGAAATTTTTCTCTTCTTTACCAATATCTCTTCCTTTCCTCCACTGAGTACTGGTTAAGGACCACAGATTTGTTTCTCAACACCCTCATATAGCCAATTTCTAAATCATTTTTCTCTACTGGAATCCTCTAGAGGATGTTGTTTTTTGATGGCAATATGTCCTCAATGATTATAACTGTAGATTTTTTTCCTATATGCACAGAGAGGGCAGGGGTGTGTCCATTGGCAGCACCTGCCTCTTAAGTATCTTCCAGGCCATTATGATATGTCCCAGGTGAGCAAAGCTCAAAGCTAAAGTTCCAAGTACATTGGACCCTCTACTTTCCTCTGCTGGATCATGCACATGCTCATGAATGTCTTTTTTTCTACACGCGACTGGAAATTAAGCAACAAAAACATCACAAATGCTTGGATCGTGTTTGATGTTCATCATAACAAAAACAGAGACTCATTGTATGCAGCATTGCTCTCATTCCCCAATGCGTTGTCTGGGACTCATGCTCAGGGCCAGCAGCTTTGTGGATTTCATCCTCTATAAGCACAAAGCAGCGGGTATGACACATTCACAGGATCAGTATCTCCCCCAGATCCTCCCCTGAGTGTAGAGCTATCAAAACCATTCTTCCCCTTGTGAGCACCTTTCTCCATTTTTACACACTCTCCTACACATTTCAAGTTTCTTCATTTCTTTTTAATAATGGCAACTGGTTCCTTTTGAATACCACTCCCGTAATTTCCGTTTGTTTTCCAACCATCAGCCGCCTTGTTCTCCTGAACCATGACTCCAGTGCATCTGAGATAGGAGGTGCTCAGTTTCCCTGGATTCAGGTTTCAAGGCACACCTCTGGGTTTCAAGCCACTCCCCAAGGTCTCAGGCCCCTCCTGTAGACCGTACCTTAGAGGAGAGTTACAGTTGCTTGTTGGATGTATTTTTTGCAACAACATGGGGAAATTGAGACTGCAAGGGGCAGACTTATACAAATCAAGGGGCTGGGCAATCTCAGTAGAGAAGGATTATGTAACCCTACTAGCTGAGTATGCTCAGTAAAGTGGAATTTATCCTTTGAACGATTTTCTTTTTTGTCCTTTTTTGAGACCGGCCGCACCGCGCTCAGCCAGTGAGCGCACTGGTCATCCCTATATAGGATCCGAACCCATGGCGGGAGTGCTGCTGCGCTCCCAGCGCCGCACTCTCCCGAGTGAGCCACGGGCTCCGTGAACGATTTTCTAAGAGCACAGAATATTCTTGACTGTGTCTTGTTCACGTGATAGAATTTGACCAATGAACATGCCCTAAAAGGAGACCAACTAAGCACGTGAAAGACTATTTTATATAATAGGGAACCACTCCCTTGTGAATATTCATTAGATAGCATGAATATGTATTAGACAGCAAAACTATAAAAGTTGAATCCCAGCAGAAGGAAGGTTGTTGCCCACTTTCCCACAGCCAACCTGCACTTTGCCAGCTGAGGTGTGTATGCTTTACTTTTGTGTTGAGATTACTTTCAGCAAGTGGCTGCTCACTCTTGAACCAGCCTGCACTCTGTACTAAATGTTAAGTAAGTGTGTATTTCTTTTGTTTTAAACTTTGTGAGGGCCCTGCTCAGTTTCTAGAGCTAGGCCGCACTCTCTCTGTAAAATCTGTATCTCTTATTTGTTACATTGAACCTGTTATCACTTTCTACCATGACTCTGCTCTTGAATTCTCTCCTATGGTGGAGTCAAGAACCTGGTAAGAGGACAGGGTGGGTTGAGGCTGGCTACTGGGCCTCCCCAGACCCTCTCCTCTGATATCACATCCAGGCTCTGCTTTGCCTGGATAAGGAATACAAAATCTCCCAAACAAACATATGAGGAATATGTAAATTGTGTGATTTTGCACAATGATCAGTTGTTTATTCACTTGTCTTCATAGAATTGTATGTAATAGTCATATTACAAGCAAGTGGTGGTACACACACACACACACACACACACACAGATACATTTTAAATTTCAAATGTGTTCATGTGTTCGTGTGTATATATGTATGCGAGTGTGTACATGTGTGTATGCATATCAATCAGTTTGTTATCTATCAAGTAATAGTATTAAAAAACTGTACATATGAATTGCAAAATTTAGAATTTAAAATAATACTAATTATAGCAATGACAATTTACTTTAACATAAGGTCTATTTTATCTGATATTTATCTTGCCATTCTAGTTGGTTGACTGGTTAAAATACACAGAATATATTTTCATTTATCTATTTTAATTCTTACATCTTAGCTATATCTCTTGAAAAAACTATCTAAATGAATATAGTCAGAGAACATTTGACTTTAACAAGAGTATGCAGACAATCCCCAACTTACAATGGCTGGTATGGGCATCCAAACCCATCACCTTGTTGGTACCAGCACCATGCTATCCCAAGGGAGCTAACCCACCAACTTGTTACAGTTCGTAGGAGGAATGTTTTCAGTTTTCCTTTTCAGTATGATGTTAGCTTTGGGTGTGTCATATATAGCCTTCATTGTATTAAGATACTTTCCTTCTATACCTAATACATTGAGAGATTTTTTCATAAAAAGATGTTGAATTTTATCAAATGCTTTTTCTGCATCTATGGAGATTATCACATTTTTTCATTCTGTTGATATGATGTATTACATTTACTGATTTGTGTATGTTGAATCATCTTTGCTACTCTGGGATAAATCCCACTTGATCATAGTGTATAATCTTTTTGATCTGCTGTTAGATTCAGTTTGCTAGTATTTTACTGAGGGTTTTTGCATCCATGTTCATCAGGGATATTGGCCTGTAGTTTTCTTTTTTTGTTGTGTCCTTACCCGGTTCTGTATCAGGATAATGCTGGCATCAAAGTATGAGTTTGGAAGAAATTTGCCCACATCAATTATCTGAAATAGTTTAAGAAGTATTGGAATTAGTTATTTAAAGGTTTGGTGGAATTCAGTAGAAAAGCCATCTGGTCCAGGGCTTTTCTTTGTTGGGAGACTTTATTACTGATTCAATTTCATTACTTGTATTGGTCTACTCAGGTTTTCTATTTACTCTTGGATCAATGTTAGTAAATCATATGTCCAGGAATTTATCCATTTTCTCTACGTTTCATACTTATTGTGTATAGTTGTTCATAATAGTTTCTAGTGATCCTTTGTATTTCAGAGGTATCAGTTGTAATGTCTCCTTTTCCATTTCTGATTTCATTTATTTGAGTCTTTTCTCTTTTTTTCTGGGTTAGTCTAGCAACTGGTTTGTCAATTTTATCTTTTTTTTTAAAAAATGACTTTATGGTGGTAAGAAAGTGATACGCAATAAAACTATACACGTTTGATTCAAAATTTTTTATAACAGGTTTATTATAAATAGCCTTTGTGTTAGTTTTGCCCAACTGTAAAAAAATGTGAATATTTTGAGCACGTTTAAGGTAGGCTAGGGGTGTATAAAAGGCATTTTTTACTCACAATATTTCCAACCTATGATGAGTTTACCATGAGATGACCCCATTGTAATCACAGAGCATCTGTACTTGTTTCCATCTGATGCTCAGTTCTGTCTATGCAAAGCTGAGGCTTCATCGGCCTGACTCCAGGACCTATTCAGTTTCCACTCACATTTCATGTACCTACAAGAATTTCTCAGGAGATAGAAAAAAAATGGCTTCCCTTCCATTGGATCTGGGGTTTTATGAAACTTAAAAGGGCTGTGTCAAGCCCTCGCTACCTGCTTAGGCCCCTCAGCCATTTCTTCACTTCTACTTTTGAACATGTGTGCAAAGGAGAATGGGTTGTGTCAGGCTGGATCACAGACCCCCTCTGCCCATCCCGTGCAGGTCCCAAGTCAGGTAAGGGAAAGAAAAACCGAGCAGCTGCCGGCAAAGTGGACATGCTTTATTCCAGATGTGAGCTCCGCTGACCAGCAGCACACAGCAGCTGCCTTCCAGACCGAAAAGTACACACTCATGGCAACGAGTCAAGGGGTACACGGGTGCGCATGCGCACTAACTCTTACTCTTAGGTAACTTGTTTACAAAGGATGTGCTGAATCATACCTAGCTGGACATGAGGTGAGGGGGCCTGGCCAAACCAACTCCACTTTCCTCACAGGGTGGATCTTTGAGATTGTTACTCAACAGTAATTGAAAGACTGAAAAGAGAGATCCTCCCTCTGAGGCCCATTCCTACATGGGAGGGTCTCTCAGGTGCTTACCCTGCAGCCTGTGGGCAGAACACATTGCTCCTTCTCAAGAATGCCACAAAATTTGACCCTCTTATTTTACTCTTGTCTTGTTTTCTTTCTCTTTCAGCTCTCTACCTAATCCAGGAACATGGAAAAACCTAGAACCTCCTCATTTCATATTATTCTAAAATTTTGCCTGATTCTTGCTTTTGAAGTACATGTTCCTCTTTTTCTGCTATGATAACACACCTTTAGGTGATTGACAACTTCTAGTGGAGTCTCTCATGCAGGGGGTTTACTGGATAACAAATTCTTGAAAAACACTGATTACTGTGTTATGATATTATCCTGCTACATACAAAAGTGCCTCTTGAAGCCACTGAGCAGATTGGTCAGCATATCCCTGGATGCTGAGATAGAAAGTATCAAGAGAGGCTGAATGATGCCTCCAGTTGTCCTTCTGGTTTTTGTGTAGTTTAACAATGTCTCCTAAGGGCAGTGTGACAACGTTGATAAAACAGAATATGATCATCCCCTTTGGGCTGGAAATAAAACATGCAGGAAATTTTCCTAGGGAGGACATTGTCCAGGCTCACAACTTCATACCTGTGAGACTGTTGGCTAAACTACTGTTTGTGCCGCATTGTTCATCTCATGTGTGTACTATCGTACATTCTTCTTCAACAAGTATGATTTTGATGCATCCTACTGGGGGAGCTTATGAAGTTGAAGGATGCCTATATTTTTTGTGTACCGTAATTTGTTTTGTTTACCATTGATACTTTCATCTTGAAAATTTCATTGTTATAAATGAACTTGATTTATTTAATAATTAGTTTCATATATTTAATGACACTTTGTGTTCTTTGTTTTATATCTGTAATCTGTGGGATGCTGGGATCAAGAGATAAATATTTTTAATATATTTTACAAGAAAATTTCCTTCTTGAGTGTTTGTAGGTTAATGTTAGTTTTCCCCAAACCTATATAACCTCAAATATTTTGTGATAAAATAGTGTTAGTTATTCCTTGTACTTCTTCGTGTGACTTGGTATCTACTATTAACGTACACTTTTCACAAATAAATCTATTACTTTTTTTAGGGCTGGCTGGTTAGCTCAGTTGGTTAAAGTGTGGTTTTATAACACCAAGGTAAAGGGTTTAGATCCAGGTATCGGCCAGCTGCCCCCCCCCCCAAATCTATTACATTTTTAAAATTGGGAGCTTTTAATATCTTGAGAAAGTACTCTTTAAAAATTAGGTTACTGTCTTAGTCACAAAAATACCATTAAATTGATTTGCTTTAGTTTGTTATATAAGATGTATTGCTTTTTCTGTTGCATTTTTCTACATTCTTTTTTACAGTATATGTAGTTTTTTAAAAATAATTTTTGGGATTTTATTTCAATTCTAACGACTTCTTATGCTTTGGTACAAATATTTTATTCTAAGAATTATTCTCTCCTTGGGTAGATTTATCATGCACATCTTGGTATAATAACCTAACATTTAAATATCTCATTATATTTAATAGGAAAGTTAGGTGATTTCTTACACCCCATGGTGAAATAGATGTAAACCTGCATTCTTCTCACATCATACTCTTTTCCTTTTTAATCTTTTCCACTTGTGCCATGCCCATAATAAAGTTCCTACAGAATGGGTATTAAGCTATTTGCTAAATCAGTTCCTCTCTTTTTCCAAGATGGGGATTTTAACTGCCTCAGCATAATCATATTCAATAGATTTGCAAGCATGAGCTCTGCTCCCATATTGTCATTTACATCCTGCCCTACACTCTTGCTCTTCTAAATCCTAGTCCTGGCCTTTCCTCAAATTTGTCATTAACACTGATCTAGATGCACTATGCGGGTACCTCCTAGTGTATTAATTTTGAGCACCTGTGCATCTCATTTTCCACAGGTCCCTCCCCTCCCCAAAGTCTATAGTTTACATTAGAGTTACCTTTGAGCACACAGGTTCATACACAGTGTGGGGAGGGGCAGAGCCTGTGGAAAATGAGATGCTCAGGTGCTCAAAATTAACATATTTGAGGTGTACATCAACATATGCAGGACATGATGTCTTATATGCTGTTATCCAGGAGTGGTGACACTGTCACACTATATGTGACACAGCCTAGGGCACCAGTATTTCATTACATGATAAGCCACTTATAAGAAATTTGTTAAAACTAAAAAATAATATAAGCTATGCTGAAAACAAATATATGAAGTGTTTTGAAAGAAAGGACTGAATTAAGCTTGTAGGCATCTGGCTGCACTGATTTAAACTGAGATTCCAAACCGAAGAAAGCTCACGAATGTAATCATGTTGAAATCATCAACAGTGATTTCTCAGTCTCACCATCTGAAAAATTCCTCCTACTGTCAAAAACAACATTTATAATAAGTATAGGAAGTTTTAAAAATATCCTTTTACATACACAGTATGGGAGAACACACAATAGAGAAAAACACATAGAGAGAACACATAATAGAGAAAAAGGGAAAAGTCCAACCCAAACATCACTTCAGTTACAAACAAGGATTTCATGATAGTCTCAAGACCCCCCTTTTCGTTGTTGTTGTTTTGGTGGCTGGCCAGTATGGAAACCCGAACGAGACTACTCTTGATTCAGAGTCCAAGGGAGTTGTCCTCACTCTTAACACATTATGGTGGAACAGAGAAGTAAAACTGTCTCATACAGAAAAGACAAAGAAAAGAGGTACCCAGTAGTACCTGGGCCACAGCAAATGTGCAATTTTGCTGGGCAGATGTAGTCAGGACCAGATTCCATGTAGGCAGAAATGAGGAACGATCCTCTTCATGGCTCCAGTTCTTCTCCTGACAATAGGTATCCAGTCCTTTGTGTCTCATTGTTGTTGTTTTTGTTTTGTTGTTTTGTTGCAGCTGGCCAGCAAGGGTAACCGAACACTTGTCCTTGGTGTTAATGGCTGTGCTATAACCAGCTGAGCTGACTGGCCAGCCTTCATTGTTTTTGTTGTCGTTGTTTTGGGCAGCTGGCTGGTATAGAGATCAAACCCTGAACCCTGGTGTTATCAGCACCATGCTGTAACCAACTGAGCTAACTGGTCACACCTCATTGTTCTTTTTTTTTTTTTTTTGAGACCGGCAGCACCGCGCTCAGCCAGTGAGCACTGTGAACGCACCGGTCATCCCTATATAGGATCCGAACCCGTGGTGGGAGCGCCACCGCGCTCCCAGCGCCGCACTCTCCCGAGTGCGCCATGGGCTCGGCCCCACCTCATTGTTCTTGATTTCACCTACTTACATCTCTTGTAGAGCATCAGAAACTATGTCTTCTTTGTGAAGTAAGCAGCTTTCTCTAGCTACGTCTTTCTAGCAAAAATTTACAGCGCCAAAGATTATTATTGTAGTCTATGAAGCTACAGGTTTTTGTAGAAATAGTATAGACTGGTAGACCTCTCAACAGTACCACACCCACAAGATAAAATTTAAAAAATCATAGCACTTTACATGATGCCAAACAGCTACGTTTTCCATTAGCTACACCCAAACTTTTTAGCAAGATGTGCCTGGTTTTGAAATTTTATTGCAGGGTCTTTGAAATTTTGGGGCCCCTCTAGAAGAGCCACACTCTAGTTTCTATTTACTAAAGCTGCCATTTTGTTTAAAAGGCGGAATTTTACAAGAGCCACTTTAATCAATTGGCAAGTTACTTCAAAAGACATTAGGGCCATGGTCTTCATTTAGACTTTGCCATAATTTTGTATTTTAACTTGCCCTTGACCCTCAAAGCATTTCTCAAATGTAAGTTTTCCCTGTTGGAAATGAGAAAGTTACAACCTTAAACCTTGCTTGCAAATCAGCTTATTCGTTTCTGAGGTCAAGTCTTTATTATAATAATGTGTCAAATGCGGTCGAAAGCAACATGGCACATTAGTACCTCTTGCTTTCCTGACCTCTACACTGGTAGATGTGATTTCCAGGGATGATCTTCCTTCCCCAGGAAACATCTGTAAAGGTCTGGGGACATTCTTAATGGTCACGATGGGTTGGTGGTACTGGTATATCTAGTTAGTTGAGGCCAGGGGTGCTGCTAGACAGCCTTCAGTGCATAGAACAGCTTCATACTATACATAATGATCTGATCCACAATATCAATACAATGGAAAAGATATATACCCTGAACACATCAAACAAAAGAAAACAGATGTGTCTACATTAATATCAGATAAAGCAGACCTCAAAGAAAATGAAATTACCATGGAAAAAGAGGGGAAGCTACATAGTAATAAAAACATCAATTTACCAAGATGACTTAGCAATCTTCAGTGTATCTGCACAAAAAACACCTGCAATACATGTGAAGCAACAAAAGAGAATTGAAAGAGAAATACACAAATCTAGATGGAGTACAAAGGATTTTTAGGGTAGTGAATGTACTCTGTATGTTACTACAATGGTGGATAGACGTTATTATACATTTGTCCAAACCCATACAATGTACAACACAAGAGTGAACTCTAATGTAAACTATAGACTTTGGGTAATAATGAGGTGTCAGTGTAGGTTCATCATTGAAACAAATCCACCACTCTGGTGGGGGATGTTCATAATATGGGAGGCTATGCACATGTGAGGATAGGAGCTATCTGGGAAATCTCGTACCATCCACCAAATTCTGCTGTGAACCTAAAACTGCTCTTATTTTTTTTGTCTTTTGTCTTTTTCCGTGTCCGGCAACGGATCACAACCCTCAGTGTTGCCCCCGTACCGGACCGGGGACCGGCAATGGGACTGCAACCCTCGGTGCTGCTCCCGCGCCTCGCTCAGCCAGTGAGCGGGAACCGGTCTGTATGTGGGATCCGAACCCTCGGGCGGGAGCGCCGCCGCACTTCCCAAGCAGCGCACTTATCCAGTGCACCACCGGGCCGGCCCAAAAAAGTCTATTTAAAAAAAATCAAATTTGGGGCCGGCCCGGTGGCGCACTGCTACAGTGCGCTGCTTGGGAAGCGCGGCGGCGCTCCCGCTGAGTGTTCGGATCCCACATACAGACCGACCGCTCACTGGCTGAGCTAGGAGCGGGGGCAACACTGAGGGTTGCGATCCCGTTGCCGGTCCCGGTCCAGTATGGGCACGACACTGAGGGTTGCGATCCGTTGCCGGTCCCGAAAAA
>NW_007727189.1:89946-91916 GCF_000696425.1 Galeopterus variegatus
GGCCGCTCACTGGCTGAGCGAGGTGCGGGGGCAACACCGAGGGTTGCGATCCCGTTGCCGGTCCCGGTCCGGTACGGGCGCGACACTGAGGGTTGCGATCCGTTGCCGGGCACGAAAAAAGACAAAAAAAAAAAAAATCAAATTAGAAAATGAGCAAAAACATGAGGAGACTTTTCACTGAAGCAGATACACAGACAGAAAAGAGGCAAATCAGATTTCCATCATCACTGTCCATCAAGTGTCAGACCTTAGCATTTTCTGCTTACTCCATGCGAGCCCTTGTCTGCCTCCGGGGATCATGGAAAAGCAGCCGCCTCTACCAAACAGTCCAAAATGTCTCTTTAGTGATGGTCGTTAGAAACCTACAATTGTTTCCAGGAATTGGCAATGGGAACAAAGTTTTTCAGGAATATTCTCAGCTCACTGACATGCACTGTCATTGTCACTACTGGTGAATTAATAAACTGCAGTTCTGTGAGATATCTCAAAATCTTAAACTTCTATTTCAGGAACTAGCTGGCCCCGTGCCCCCAACACACTGGTATATCACAATAAGCCCTCAGTCCTGGCAGCAGGAGAGAATCACATGAATATATTCTATTTCAGTCTGGGAGGCAGTCTTCAGGGAGAGGGCTATCTGAAGATGGGGTAAGTAATCACACCTAAAAAAGTGACTCCTCTGGGGTAGAAACTATTCTAGTGGCAAAGACATGGAGTTAGGAGGAAAAATTCAGGAGATATGAACTAAGTTTGTGGAGAAAGAGGTCTTAAACATCACATGAATTCCTGATTGCTGCTAATATAACTT
The DNA here is from genome assembly GCF_000696425.1 of Galeopterus variegatus. NCBI lineage: Eukaryota > Metazoa > Chordata > Mammalia > Dermoptera > Cynocephalidae > Galeopterus > Galeopterus variegatus. The sequence continues at coordinate 90,755 of NW_007727189.1, forward strand.
ACTGTAATCCTCACTAAAGGTGATTTTTGATGTTTTAACTATGTAGCATTTAATCTGATATTAAATTTATCTATAGTTTTAACTGGTTCACCTGCCATACAAGAGTCCCTGACACTATTTTGAGGATAACAGAGTACTGCTATAAAACTTCCATGCACATAATGAAAAACAGAACTTACACAGTGATCTAATTATGTATAGAAATTATGTGTCTGAGTGAAAATAGCTAGAATGTGCCTTTTCTCTAATGGTGTTTATGTAATGTGCTTAATGGAGACAGTAACTGTGTCTAGACAGAAAACATCTATGAACTGCTGACTATGGTGAGAATAATCTTCTTCATTGTAGAGGAGCAATTTAGGGAAAATTAATGTCATCAACGTGGGTTTTGTACCAAGGGCAGGGAAGCAGGAAAATAGATACTTTGGCAGTTTCCACATTCATATGTATTCTGTAAAAATTTTTTTTTAGTTAAAACAATGGTTTTTTGAGTGCTAAAAGAAATGTTCTAAGAGTAGATTGTGGGGATGATTTTATAACTTTAAATGTACTAAAAATGATTTAATTGTATACTCAAAATGAAACAACTTAATGGTATGTAAACTATATATCAACAAACCTGTTTTTTAAATTGTCATCCCTAGACTCCCTAAATAATATAATCTGTAATTAATAAAAATTTATTCTGTACCCTAAAATGTTTTATCTCTTACTCATGGCTTCAGGTTCTATAACTTAGCTCACCATAATATTGTACAATTATTTCAGTGGTTCCTATCATGTTACTCTTGTTCCTGGCTTAGGGAAATGTGTCTTGTCACCATCGTGGTAGTGAACTACTCTTGCTTCGATCAATGCAACTTCCTGATGGATAATCATTCTTGTAGGACGATGTGATAACTATCTACATCTTACTTAAGTGTTTATTCATAAGTAATATTGACCTATGAAATAAAAGTATAGACAGAATAGAAACATCACAATTACAATTACAGGGCCGAGCCCGTGGCGCACTCGGGAGAGTGCGGCGCTAGGAGCGCTCCCGCCGCGGGTTCGGATCCTATGTAGGGATGACTGGTGCGCTTACAGCGCTCACTGGCTGAGCGTGGTGCGGCCGGTCTCAAAAAAAAAAAAAAAAAAAAAGACAAAAAAAAAAAAAAAA
>NW_007727189.1:92023-133433 GCF_000696425.1 Galeopterus variegatus
AAAAAAAAAAAAAAAAAAAAAAAAAGGACAAAAAAAAAAACAAAAACCACTTACACATGAAGGTAAACCATTTAAAAATGACATGATATTAAATAAATGATCCTAAAAAACAAAACAAAACAAAAACCACAAGTACACCAGTTGAGTAGCTGAAGGAAAAAAGTAATTAGCTTTGTTAGCATAACATCATAGTTAAGAGATTTAACTCTGCAGCCAGACAGCAAAGATTCAAATCCTGTTTCATCCACTTACTGGGATATGATTGGATGAGTATTTTAACCTGTTTTTGTCTTAGGATTCCTCAGTTGTGAAATGAAGATAACATGAGTACTTATTTCAAAGAGTCAAAGATTCAATCAGTTATTACACAGAAAGCATTTATAATAGTGATTCTTAGTCTACATGTGATATAAAGGATAATATGAGTATATATGCAAACTTAAGAAATCACTTATTAAATGGAAATATACTTAATAAATAATTTTGGATGGGAACAAATTCTCAGTGGAGGATATTGGGTATCAGTTGCCATGGTAAATGTATTAAACTCCATGTTTCCCTGCAAGATCCTCTGGCTCGCTATATGAATACCAGCAAGCAGGAGGTGGTGCAATGGCCTCCTGGCATTTGACAATGGAGATTACCTCCTTGCCACAAACTACAGTTGGAATATTGGGGACTTTGTCTTGTATGTATCATTATATTTTTATTTACTATGCTGGATGCCAGTGGGATGAAACTGTACTGGTAGAAGAAATGTGATTCATTGACATTTAAAAAAATGATTAAATTTTATTAAACTGTGAGACCTATGATACATTATGAATAAAACAGTAGTAAAATGGCATGCCAGTGGTTCCATTTGAATCCCACTCATGAATATGCTATTCTGGTTCTTCAAATTAAACTCTCCTTCTGATAAATGCTTTCTCTTCAATTTCCCAAAATAAGACTAATCTTTCATTAATGAGTGATATAAACAGCTACTGATATTCAATGGAGGAGGTGACCACCATTTCCCCTGCACCATTTCCACCACATAATTAGTCTCTAGTAACCTGCCACTCTCCTCCCATGAAAACCTCTAGCCTAGCCCGCTGTTTCATGGTCAGTTGTTTGCAAAGTGCCCTCTGCCTGGAAAGGGTACCCCGAATACAATAAGCATGACTTACATCATACATTTAAGTAATTCCTGCCCCTCCCCCATGCTCTTAAATTCACACAATATTGAATTTTTAAAATTCAGTGTCCTTGATTTTCTAGGGCAAGTGGACATGAAGGAACCATACCTAATGAAGCAGGCCTTCTAATCTTACTGATTCCCTCCCGGAGACAATGAAAAGCCTGTAAGAAAAGTATATCAATATACTTCAAACTTCAGGCTGAAAGTCACAATTAGTAATGTAGCCTTTTCAAGAAATTGCAAATAATTGAATACGATATTTCATAAGCTGAATTGGCCATTCCTACACATGTTCTTCCTCTTTTGATATACATGAAGTCATGAGTTTTAACATATTTTGACTTGCAGTTATTATGTGTTACGTATTTCAGATCAATCTTGGAGAAGCAGACTTAGTTATCCCTACTATGATTTCTCCATTGTGAGAATTGGTTAAAAAAATTACCTATTCATTACATATATAAGGTTTCTCTCCAGTATGAATAATTTGGTGAAGCCTGAGGATACACTGTTGCTTAAAGCCTTTCTAAGGTCAGCATGTTTGCATGGTTTCTCTCTTGTATAAATTCTCTTGTGACCCCAAAGGTGTGAATATTTGATAAAAAGCCTTACCAAATTCATTACGTTTGCAAGATTGCTCTCCAGTATATGAATACTATGATGTTTCACTTTTGATCTCTGAGTAAAAGCCATAGCATGCCCATTACATTGTGTGCTTTCATCACAGATGTATGTTCTGATGTCTAGTGAGTTGTGATGCCTGGGTAAAGCTTCTGCCACATACATTTACATGAGTTCTCCTTGTAGTGAACTCTCTTTTGTTGAGTAGTGATTAAACTCTGGTAAAGGCTCTGCCACATACATTTATTTGTAAAATGTCCCTTCATTTTGAGTTCTCTGTAGATCCACAAGTTTCGTCCTTTAGGTAAAATTCTTGCCACACATATTGTTTTTGTTGTTTCTGTTCAGGATGTATATTCTTATACCTAGTGAGTAGTGAGCACTAGTTTAAAACTTTACTATATTTGCTGCATATACAAGCATGAATTATTTAGTGAACTTAGATGTTAAGACAATGTCTAAAGGCCTTGTCACATTCAGTGTATCTGTAAGGTTCTCTCCAGTTTGTTTTTTCTGATGTTTAGTGATGCCTGAGGAATGAAAATAGGATTGGCCACATTCGTTACATTTGTAAGGTTTCTCTCCAGAATGAATTCTTTGGTGTCTCTTGAGGGAGGACCACTGTCCAAAGGTCTTGCCACATTCAATACACTTCTATGGCTTTTCTCCAGTATGGCTGATCTGGTGCCTAACTAGGATTGAACGCACCCTAAAGGCTTTGCCACACTCATTGCATTTATAAGGTTTCTCTCCAGTATGAATGCTCCGATGATGTGCTAGGTATGAGTAGTTACCGAAGACCATGCCACATTCATTACATTTGAAAGGTTTCTCTCCAGTATGAATGTTCCGATGACGTGCTAAGGATGAGTGATAACTGAAGACCTTGCCACATTCATTACATTTGTATGGTTTCTCTCCAGTATGAATTCTCTGATGAATGGAAAGGTTTGTACTGTAATTGAAGACCTTGCCACACACGTCACATTGGTATGGTTTCTCCCCAGTATGAATTATCTGATGTGCAGTGAGGAATGAGCCCCGCTTAAAGGCTTTGCCACACTCATTACATTTGTAAGGTTTTTCTCCAGTATGAGTTTTCTGATGAATTACAAGGGTAGAACTTCGAGTAAAGGCTTTGCCACATTCATTACATTTGTATGGTTTCTCTCCAGTATGAATTCTCCGGTGACTTGCAAGATATGACTTTCGACTAAAGACCTTGCCACATATATCACATTGATATGGTTTCTCTCCTGTATGAATTATCAGATGAACTGCAAGATTTGACCTGAAATTGAAGACCTTGCCACATACATCACATTGATATGGTTTTTCTCCTTTATGGTTTATCTGATGCCTACGGAGGAGTGAGTCCTGATTAAAGACTTTCCCACACTCATTACATTTGTAGGGTTTTCCCCTGATGTGTGTTTTCCGGTCTTGTGTAAGTAATAAAGGGTGCATGAAATCGTTGTCATATTTATTAGAGATGTAGGTGTGCACACTAGGAAGGAGTCTTTGAAGTGGTAAAACTGAGGAAAAACTGTTTGTCTTCTGAATTTGATTACATTCATAAATTTTCCCTTCAATTTGAAATTTCTGCAGTTCAGCTAGAAGTGACTGAAAGCTAAGCTTATTTTTAATAGGCCTGTTTCCTGCATCCACTTCGCCATGTAGGTCTCTTCTATCAGTGAGATTTTTTTTATGGGTCATAGGGACTCCTTTATAATCTCTTCCAGCCTCTCTCCATTGAAAATCAAAGTCATGTATATTTTTCTTTATCTCCCTAAAGTAAAAATCTGTGTCATGCTTTCCATGTCTTTCCAACATAACTGTTCGGAATATTTCTCCTGTATTACTATTATCTATTGGTGGTAATTCCTTGATCCCACATTTAGAAGTTGTATCTGCAAGATATAATAAAACATGGGTTTCCTATTAATTAAAAATTAGTATATAAATATTTCATATGGAAAATGTATATATACTAAATAGAGTTATAAAACTTTCCAACATGATATTCAATTTTTAGAAACACAGAAGGAATAGAGTTCTTTAGTAAAAAAAAAAAGTGATTACACGCAATTCAAATTAATTTTAGGGAAGCCTAGTTTCGAACATCCTATGACAGAAACAGTAATGTTGTGCAAACATATACAAGCAATAAAAGAAAGGCGACATTTCCACAGTGACCTAAAAGCACACACCAGTTAGCGTTAAACATATGATTCCATCATATTTAAAGAGAAAAAGTTATATTATATATATATATATATATATATATCCACTTCATATTTGCTGTGCAAAAGTAAATGCTAAAGCAAAGCACAATATACTGTAATGGTAAATAATCCACAACAAACTCATCTGATGAATAATCTAAATAAATGGCAATTTAGAAGGGCAAACCAAAAACTGTACTGAAAAAATGAAAAAAAAAATTAAGAAAATGATGTTATAAAGATTTTTTTAATACTTATTATAAAACTATCCAGACTCATGCAGAACAGACATTTGCAACATTAACAAGTGGTACATGTCAGCTACATTGCATAACACACGCTGAAAAATCATCATCTATAAACCATAAAAAAAATTAATAAATAAAACATTCTAACAACCCATGACTAGATGGCAGGTAATAAGTAACCACAGTTATACAACTTTATTGCATTAGAAAATTTATGAACTAAGATCAGAGACAACATTGTTTGGAACATACTGGAAAATAAAAACAGAAACATACAGCGCAGGCTGTTATCGTGTGAATATTTGTGTCCACCACAATTCATATGGTGAGGACCTAATCCTCAATGTGAATGTACAGTCCTGAGCCACAGAATGACATTTCAGCCCACGATGGACTCCATATCAAATGGTGGACCCCTAACATATCTTAGCCATATCATCTAGGTTTGTTTAAGTACACTCTAAGATGTTCTCACTATGAAGAAACTGCCTAAAGATGCAGTTCTCAAAATGTATCCCCATCACTACCCAACACATGACTGTATTTGGAGGTGAGGCTTTTGGGAGGCAATTAGGACATGAGTGTGGGATGGATCTCAAGAACGGGATTAAGAGAGACAAAAAGCAGCTTGCTTCCTCCCGATCTTTCCACCATGTTAGCACATAGGAAAAGAGCCAAGGTGAACCAGGAAGAGGGCCCGTATCAGGAACCAAATTAGCTGGCACCTAGATGTTGGACTTCCAGCCTCCAGATCTGTGAAAAGTAAATTTCTGTTCTTTAAGTCACCCCATCTATGGCATTTCTAATGGCAGGCCTAGGTGACTAAGACAGGCAGTGGACCATCTCATCATAAGTATGACAAACATCCGATATACCTTATTAAACAAAAACCTTTTGAGTGTTTTCTATAAAATAAGTGATATTCTAAGTAATTAACAGCATTAACTTGTTTTAAAAGCCTTGAGGTAAATAATTACTATTTAACAAACAAGAACAGGAAGCTGCAAAAATTGGGGCAGGAACACAAAATTAATATGCTAGTAAATTGGGGCAGGAACACAAAATTAATATGCTAGTAAAAAACAGTATAGCCTATCCAGTTCAAGGTACTATGTGAAGAAAGACGAGGATGGAGGAAGAGCAAGAGAGGAGGGCAGGGAATAATGAGCGTGTAAGAGCAGCATTTACACTTGCATAGCTGTGGGAATATAATTGTACAAAAATAGTAAAAATTCTGACCTTGGAAGATAAGAGGAACTAATTCAGAAAATACTACTATACTGACCCATGCTTAAACACAGAAATTATATTATGGGTGTAGGGCACTAATGAAAAAGACTTAAAAGGGAGAATGTGAGATGTCGTGGGCAGAAAGTAGGTTTATGTCTCTTACAATATCTGCTATCAAACTGATCAAATTAAATGTCCCATGAGTTCTATTTCCTTGCCCATACTCAAGACATCCTATATGTATATTACAGGAAATACGTGCAAAACTGTTCTTATAGTACAACCCTGAAACAAAAACCTAAAAATAGCCATGGAGAGAAGATGGATTTTGTTCATTCTGTAAACACATATACAGACACAATGAAAATTTATCGGCAGTATAGCAATGCAAGAAGACTTTGGTGCAGAATGAGAACCCCTGGCACACTGGGCAGAAATCTGTTAGAAGAAACAAAGCTAACAAGAGACTACTGCCAAGGCATAAATATATGTTAATGGGAATACAATTTATATGGAAGTAATTTGTTGTGTTATCAACAACATAAAAGGCAAACAGGCTTGTAAAAGAATAGTTTTTGTATGTGATTGAGTTAGGTTGTTATCAGTTTAATATAGAATGTTATAATTTTAAGATGCTGTATGTAATTGCAATGTAACCACAAAGAAAATATCTACAGGATATGCACAAAAGGAAATAAGATGGGAATCAAAGCACATCAGTAAAAAAACTCAATGAAACAAAAAAGAAGGCAGTGGGAGAAATGAGGTACAAAAAAATCTACAAAATAAACAGAAACATTTAACAAGATGGCAGTTGTAAGTCCTTCCCAATCAGTAACTATTTGTAAATGGTTTAAACTCCACAATCAAAAAACAAAGGTTAGCTGAATGGATTAAAAAACAGGATACAAGTACATGCCATCCACAAGAAACTCACTTTAACTCTAAGGACACATACCTACACTGAATTAAAAGGATAAAGAAAGATATTCCCTGTGAATGGTAACAGAAAGAAACCACAGGTGGCTGGCTATACTAATATCAGTAAAAATAGATGTTACGTGAAAAACCGTTAGGAGAGAAAAAGAATACTATGTAATAATAAAAGGATCGCTTCACCAAGACAATATAGCAATTATAAATATGTATGCAACTAATATTAGAGCTCCTCAATATACAAAGAAAATTAAAAGAACTGAAAGGAAAACTAGATAGCTCCACTGTAATATTAGGAAACTTCAAGGCTCACTTTCACTCACAGAAAAAACCACCAGACAGAAGAAAAATAAGGAAATAGAGGACTTAAACAATACTACATATCAAGTTAAACTACTAGACATATACAGAACACATTATCCCAAAACAGCAGAATACAAATTTTTTTTATTTGCACATGGAACATACTCCAGAATAGACCACATTTAAGAAGAAAAACCAACTCTTAAAAATTTTAAATGACCAAAATCATACAGTTTCTTTTCCCATCATAATGGAATAAAAACTAGAGAATAGCAGAAGAAAACTGGAAAAAGCACAAATATATGGAAATTAACACACTCTTAAACAACTAATGTGTCAAGTTAGAAATAAAAGCAAAATTAGAAAATATGTTGTAACATGGAAAAAAAACAAAAACAAAAACACACACAACACACGAAAATTTACAGGATGCAGCAAAAACTGACCTAACATAGGAAACTTACAGGAATAAATGCTTACATTAAAATAGAAGATCTGTATTCAAAAAACTAACTTTACAACTGAATAAACTAGAAAAAAAAATTAAACCCAAAGATAGTGGAAGGAAGAAAATAATAAAGATTAGAGAGATAAGAGAACAGAAAAGCATGAAATTTTTTGAAAAGATAATAAAATGGATAATCCCAAAAAAAGAGACACGACTAACCAAAAAAAAAAAAAAAAAAACATGACCCAAATAAGTAAAATTAGAAATGGCAGAGGAAACATTACAACTGACTTTATACAAGTAAAAAGGCTTTTAAGAGAATACTATGGACAAGTATGCTAACAAATAGGATAATTGATATTGCATGTGTATTTGTGATATTATATGTATATTTTGGTTTTTGTCCATGTTCCTGGCTTTTCTAACCTTCCTCTGCCTTTCTGTCTTGGGGCTGGCCATAAAGAAATTCTCTGGCCTACCTTATTTGATTATAAGTCATAAGATCCCCTTTGAGAAGGGGTCCCGCACCATACCTGGGAGGAAGGAATGCTACACAGAGAGGCAAAGAAGAATCTCAACAAACAGGTTTTGTAGGGTTTCCCCACCCAGTCTATAAGTGTTGATCATACCTTTTTTGTCTAATCATATTTCTACATGGTTATTCATGCTTTAATCATGTCTACATAATGACTCTTTCATAAAAACCCAAGAGCACAGGGTTCAAGTAGTTTCCAGATAGCTGAACACATGGAGGTTTCTGGAGTATGGTGCCCCATAACTTGCCCTACGCATCTCTTCATCTGTATCCTTTGTAATATCCTTTATAATAAACGGGTAACCCTGAGTAAGTGTTTCCTGAGCCACGCAGCTAATCAACTGAACCCAAGGATGGGGCTGTGGAAATTCCAATTTACAGCTGGATGGTGAGAAGTTCCAGAAGTCTGGGCTTGTGACTGGCATCTGAAGTGGGGGCAGTCTTGCAGGCTAAGCCCTAAACTTGTGGGATGTGACACTGTCTCCAGGTACATAGTGTCAGAATTGAATTAGAGGGGCTGGCTGGCTAGCTCAGTTGGTTAGAGCGTAGCCTAATAATACCAAGGTCATGGGTTCAGATCCCCGTACTAGCCAGATGCCAAAAAAGAAAGAAACCAGAAACCAAACAAACAAAAGAATTGAATTAGAGGATACCCAGTTGGTGTCCACCACAGAACTGATTATTTCCTTGCCAGTGGACAGAAACCCCCACACATTGGATCACAGAAGTCTGTCTTCTGTGTTGATTGTTCCTGAGCATAGAAAACACTTACATTGTGTACTTTTTCCTTCATTCAATAATCAAGAAGAAATAGATAAATTTCAAGAAAAACACAACCTATGAACACGGAAATATGAAGAAACAGAGTACCTGAACAGACCTATAACTTATCAGAAGGTTGAATCAGTAATGAAAAGCCTACCAATAAAGAAAAGCCCAAGACCACAGAGCTTCAGTAGAGAATTCAATGAAACAGTTAAACAATCCTCAAAGTCTTTCAAAAACCAGAGGGAACACTTTCAAATTCATTCTATGAGGCTGGCATTACCCTGATACAAAAGCCAGACAAAGAAAAGAAATCTATATAGCAATATCCCTGATGAACGCTGAGGCAAAAATCCTGAACAAAATAATAGCTAACCAAATACAACAATACATTAAAAGCATTATTTCTGGAATGCAAGGATGCTGCAACATGACATGATGAATGTAATATTCCACATTAACAGAAGGAAGGAAAAGACCACTTGATCATCTTAGTTAATGCAGAAAAGTAATTCGAAAAACATCAACACCCTTTCATTATGAAAACACTCTACAAACTAGGAATAGAATGAAACTAACATAACATTAAAAAGGCTATATATAGGGCCGGCCCGGTGGCACACTGCTACAGTGCACCGCTTGGGAGCATGGTGGCGCTCCCGCCGAGGGTTCGGATCCCACGTACAGACAGGTTCCTGCTCACTGGCTGAGCGAGGTGCGGCCGCAATGCCAAGGGTTGCGATCCCGTTGCCGGTCCCGGTCCGGTACGGGCGCGACACTGAGGGTTGCGATCCGTTGCCGGACACGAAAAAAGACAAAAAGGCTATATATAAAAAGCAAAAAATATAGGTTTTATAAACAACAGTGGAAGTTATTGACATGTAATAAATGGGTTAAGTTTCTTATAAAATAGAGATCTTTATATTAATTTAGTATACCAAGATGGCCATGATAAAGCTAGACAGGGAGAATAATTATTAGAATGTAGCACTTGATCCAGAAAAGAAACACTAGTGAAATATTAATAAACCCAACAAGGTATTTTGAGATAGTTGAAAACACTATAGAAATAGCAATGTATCTTATATAACAAAGTATGGCCAATCAATTTAATGGTATATCTCACATTAAGACAGTAACTTCTTGGGCCGGCCTGTGGCTCACTCGTGAGAGTATGGTGCTGATAATACCGAGGCCACAGGTTCGGATCCCATATAGGGATGGCCAGTTAACTGACAACACCAAGTCAAGGGTTAAGATCCCCTTACTGGTCACCTTTTAAAAGAAAAAAAAAAGACAGTAACTTCTTAAAAAATATGGACTGGCCATTTAGCTTAGTTGGTTAGAGTGCAGTGTTATAAGAGTTCAGATGCCCTTACTGACCAGCCTCCAAAAACAAAAAAAAAGACAATAACTGCATAAAAGACAAAACAAAACACATTCTCAAGATCAAATATTTCCAATTTAAAAACTGTAATAGATTTAATTGACAAATGAACTTTCATAGTAGGAAATAAGTCAGAAAAACAGAAGTAAAAGGAGAAACTAAAACTACCTTATCAAAATATTCTGGAGTTTGTGTAGGTTTTAGTGAAACTGCTGCTGAGCCATACACTGCACTAAACAAGGCAATCTTCCTGTAAAATATATAAAACAATATGCATTCCCTCATACAACAGTACCACACACAGCAGACATCAGAGAAAGAACACAGAGTATCCTTAAAAATATGAAACTGATAATTAAATAAAAATCAAGTTCATTTATACTACATGAAAATGTATAAGATGAAAGTAGCAGTGGCTTAAACAAAACAAATTATGGTAGACTTAAAAAATGTAGGCCTAGTTCAGATCCATCAGCTCCCTCAACAAAGGGCATCAAACTCAAATTCATTGTAGGAGAATGATTGATGATACATACTGGGCAGGAAAAATCTGGCAGAAAGAATGGTTTCATCCACAGCCTCAAAAAGACAAATTGTGGGGCTGGCCCCGTGGCGCACTCAGGAGAGTGTGGCGCTGGGAGTGCAGCGACGCTCCCGCCACGGGTTCGGATCCTATATAGGGCTGGCCGGTGCGTTCACTGGCTGAGCGCCGGTCACGAAAAAGACAAAAAAAAAAAAAAGACAAATTGTGTACTTGAACAATGTCTTCCCTAGGAGAAATTTCTATACCATTTATTGCTGCTCAAAAAGGAAGATCAACATTGTCACAGTCCCTTGAGAGATTCTTTTGTGACACTTCTTAAAAACCAAAAAGTCAACTAGAAACTCTCTACTCATCAGTCAGCTTTGTGTGATACTTTCTATCTGAATGTCATGGGACATGGAAACCACTCAGTGGCTTCAAAGACCATCTCTTTATGTAGCAGGATGAAATTAAAACACATCTGTCAAAGTGTTCTCCTTCAAGAATTTTCTGTTACCCAGTAAAACTGCCCCATGAGAAAGTCCACAGGAAGTTGTACTCATCCAGTGGGTTATTAGAGTGGGAAAAAAAAGAATGACATGTTAGAACCTAGGAATGTGTTTATCAAAACCAGATTTCAAAAGCAAAGTTAGACAAAACTAAGAATACAAAATCAGGAAAAGCCAAGGTTTTTCCTGTATTCCCATACTAGGTAGAACACTGAAAGAAAAACAGAAAAATATAACCTAGGAGGGTCAGATTTTGTGGGATCTTGAGATAGGACTCTGTGCTCTGCTCACAGACTCCACACTAAGGGCCTGAAAGCCTGAGATATGCTCCTCTTGTAGCTCTGTGAATCAGAGAGGACCTCTGTGTCGACTGTCTTTACAATTCTGCTAACAATCTCAGAAAATCCAACCCACTTCCTTGTTATACACAGCTGAGAAGACTGGCAAGAGCTGAACGGAAGAAATGGCTAAGGGACCTCAACAGGCAGAGAGCTTGAGACAGCTCTGCGCAGTTTCTGGGGCCCCAGATGCAAAGGAGGAACAGCCAATGTTTCCCATCTCCTGCACAGGTCTTCCAAACACATGAAATAGGGATAGAATCAGGATAGGTCCAGATGTCAGGACTACAGATGCCTCAGCTCTGTCTACATAAACTAAGAATCAAACATCAGACGGAATAAAGTACAGAAGAAGAGACCAAGGTGGAAAGAGACCCCTTTGAAATGGCCCTTCCCCTGCTGGCCAGAGTGAAGGGATCAAAGAGTTCACAGAAGCCAGATGACAAAGTGTTGTCCACTGTGATAACGACCTTTGCCTTTGTCTCTTTTTGAGCTGCAGCATCACTGGAGGATGAAAGGATAAACAGGTGCACCCCTAAAGAATAGTGATAAGTGAGGAAAAAGAAAAATTTCCATTGAGAGCTTATAGGAAATGAACTTTTGTTTTCCCACAGGACTCTCCCACTTGTGGACAGTTTCCCAAACACTATTTAATGGTGTGTTTTCCACTGTGCCCATCCCAGCTCTTACCTGTGTTCACACCTTTGATACATTCCCACCCATTTGGGTTTCTTGCTAATTTCACTTGGCTGTCCATACACCAGGGCTCTTTCCCTTGTTCCAACACGGAGATAACACTGAGGTCAAAAGGAGAGATTCCTGCTTATAAAAAGAAACATGATGTGCTGTGACTTTTCCAGAATCTCAACCCTTTGTTCAGCTGAATAGAGAATATATTACAGATGTATTTAGGAAAATATTTTACTTATTTATCTACTGATTACCTCCTTCTGAATGCTTAGGGAACACTATAATATGCAGACATCTAGTTAACTTCTAAGAACTACTGAATCACAAGCAGAGAAGTTGAAAACAGCGAATTGGATATTTTAAACTCTGCCATAAGGTTTCATGCACATGCAAACTCTGAAACCACCACTGCTGTATAATGAAGGTGGCAGAACATCTGAAGAAAACAGACAGTTAAAATCCAGATGCCACGTTATGGAGTTATTCAGTTCTGAGTCAATACAGCTTCAACCTTAGTCATGCCATGCAGGAGTTCTTAAAAGGCACACAAGGGAAAATGCAAAGATACAGAAGGGCAGATTCCAGACACTTGGAGGGAAGTTATCCTCACCCAGGGAGACTAGGTTCCTGTAGTTCTCCAACATCACATCCCTGTATAAACTCCTCTGAGCAGAGTCCAGGTATTTCCACTCTTTCTGAGAGAATTCTATGGCCACATCTCTGAATGTCAAAGAACTCTGAAATAAAAAACACATTTCACCAAGGGGCCATGGGGAGAGTTCTTATGTTCACGCAAATTGAGAATAGAGTTGTAGGAACTGATTCAAAATGTGTGTTTTCACATAATTTGTGTAAATTGTTTACGAGAAAGTTATGTGTCCCTTATTTTGGAATGTTATAAATTATATGGGAGGTTATGATATCCTATAAATAAGTTTGGATTTCTCCTTATTGTAAATAATGCAAGAAATAGAAAAATGAACACAGGATTAACTCTACAGAAGTGTAAGATATTATGTTCGACACACCAAGTGATATTCAGTATCTACATGAGGTACAGCAAGAGTGGTATCTTCAGGATGACAAAGTCCACAGTGGCTTTAAATAAAGGTCAGAGTCTAAAACCTGACAAGCATCATCACAATAGCAATGACTGAAGTGTTTGAACACTTCCCATGTGCAAGGCATCACTCCAAATGCTTTACATGTACTAATTTGATATAACAACACAATAGCCCATCAGAGAAAGACCTGTTCCCACATTATTCAAGAGTCAACTGTGTCACAGACACTCTAAGAAACTTGCCTCAGGTCAAACACCTAAAAATGGCAGAGCAAGCACCTGAACCCAGGGGTTTGGGCTTTAACACTAAACCTAAGGAAATAAACAGTTAAATAATGGATACAGTACGTCTTATTCTGTTTGTGCTGCTATAACAAAATACCACAGACTAGATAATTTTTGAACAAAAGATGTTTATTTCTCCTGGTTTTGATGTCTGGGAAGTCCAAGAAAGATCAAGGTGTGAGCAGGATTGGTGCCTAGTGAAGACTGCTCTCTGCTTCCAAGATGACACCTTGTTGCTGCATCCTCTAGAGGGAACACCACCTCCTCGCTTGGAAGAAGGGGCAAAAAGGGGTGAATTCCCTCTGTCAAGACTTTTATAAGGGCATCTAATCAAGTCCTCATGATACAGTGAGCTCCTAAAGGCCACACCTCCTAATACTGTTGTACTGGGGATTAAATATCAACAAGAATTTTACAGGAAACAATAACATTCAAATCATAGCATTCCACCTCTGTCCCTGAAACTCTCCCAGTCTGGGATTATATGCCAATGGCTGTACAACTGTAGGGTCTTATTGGTGGCCCTGCTCTCAAGAATCCACTAGACATTGCCCTACTGGGAACTCTCTGTGGCGGCTTAATCTCCACAGCTCCACTAAATGTTGCCCTAATAAGTAGTCTCTGTGGTGGCCCCAACCCCATGGCTCTGCTGGGCAATGCCTTAGTATGGATTATCTGCAGCAACCCCACCAGTGTGGCATTTCTCTGCCTGGATCCCGAGGCTCTCTGAGGTATCCTTTGACATCTAGGTGGAGATAGCCATGCCCCCACCACGTGTGTACACTGTGTGCCTGCAGAGTTAACACCTTGTGAATGCCGCCAATGTTTATGGCTTGTGTCCTCTGGAGCAGCAGCAAGACCCACATCTGAGCCCAGTTAAGCTTCAGCTGGGTTGGTGGATGAGTACTGCTCTGGAATATGGGGGGCAGACTTGAAGAGGCCACAGGCAGTGAGTCTTGAGGTCCAAAAGGTGCCCCAGCCCCTCCCTTGAAACCATTCTGTCTTCAACCCCCTGGCACTCTGGGCCTGTGATAGACATAGCAGCCTCAAAGACCTCCAAAATGCCTTTAGTGTCATTCTATTGTTTTGATTTATGGCATGTGGCTTCCATTTATACATACTCATCAAAGGGTTGCTTGGCTACAACCTTGTTTTTCTCTCCTAAACATGTTTTTATTTTTTTATTTTTATTTTTTAATTTTTTTACAGTAAGGGGATCTCAACCCTTGGCTTGGTGTTGTCAGCACCATGCTCAGCCAGTGAGTGAACCAGCCATCCCTACATAGGATCCAAACCCATGGCCTTGGTGTTATCAGCACCACACTCTCCCAAGTGAGCCACGGGCTGGCCCCTCATTTTTTACTTTTTAATGAAACAATTGATTATACATATTTGTGGGATACAAAGCTGAATATCAATAACTATGAACAATATGTGATGATCAAATCAGGATAATTACATTCACCATTACAAAATGTAATCATTCTTGTGACCCTGTACCAATTTCTCGCTAACCCCTCTCCCTATTCCCTTTCCCACCTTTTTTTTTTTTTTTTTTATAATTTTTTTTTTCCTTTTTGTCTTTTTTCGTGACCGGCAACGGATCACAACCCTCAGTGTTGCGCCCATACTGGACCAGGACCGGCAACGGGATCGCAACCCTCGGTGTTGCGCCCGCACCTGGCTCAGCCAGTGAGCGGCCGGTCTGTATGTGGGATCCGAACCCTCAGCGGGAGCGCCACCGCGCTCCCAAGCGGCGCACTGTAGCAGTGCGCCACCGGGCCGGCCCTCCCTTTCCCACCTGTAACCACAGTTCTGTTCTCTCCTTTTGAAAGTTCAACATATTACTGTGATTGTAGCATCTTTTCTTTCTTTTTTATTTGTTTATTTTTTAACTCCAACTTATGACTGAGGATATGCATGCCTGGCTTATTTCACTTAAAGTGATTTTCTACAAGCTCATTCACATTGTTTCAAATGACAGAATTTGATTCATCTTAATGACTGATGAGTATTCCATTGTGTACATATTCTACTATTTCCTTATCCAGTTGTCCATTGATGGACATTTAGGTTGGTTCCATCTCTTAGCCATTGTAAATAGAGCTGCGATAAACATCGGAGTGTAGGTATCCCATTGACACGAAGATTTCCATTCCTTTCAGTATATACTCAGCAGTGAAACTGATCAAATGGCAGTTCCATCTGTAGTTGTTTGAGGAACCTCTATACCGTTTTCCATAATGGTAACAATAATTTACAGTCCCACCAACAGTGTAGTAGGGTTCCCCTTTCCCCACATACTTGCCAGCATTTGTTATTCTCTTTTTCATGTAGTCAGCCTAACTGGGGTGAGATGATATCCCATTTTGGATTTAATTTGCATTTGTCTGATTCTTTGTGATATTGAGCAGTTTTTCATGTTTCTGTTGACCATTCGTACATTTTCCTTTGAGAAATGTCCATTCAGTTCTTTTGCCCATTTTTTAACTGGATTACTTGTTTTCTCACTGTTGAGTTCCTTGTATATTCCGGATATTAATCCCCTATCAGATGTGTACTTTGCAAATATTTTCTCTCATTCTGTAGGGTTTTTTTTGCTTTTGATTGTTTCCTTTGTTGTGCAAAAGATTTCAAGTTTGATAAAAATCCCATTTTTTATTTTTTCTTTTGTTGCCTATGCTTTTGGGGTCTTATTCATAATGCCTTTGCCCAGTCCTGCCTCCTGAAGTGTTTCCCGTTTTATCTTAGTATTTTTATAGCTTCAGGTCTTAAATTTAAGTCTTTAATCCATTTTGACTTGACTTTGGTATATGGTGAGGAGTACAGATCTAGTTTCATTCCTCTACATGTGGATGTCCAGTTTTCCCAGCACCATTTATTAAAGAGGCTGTCGTTTTCCCAATGTATGTTCTTGGTGCCTTTGTCAAAGATCAGTTGGCCGTAAGTATGTGGGTCAATTTCTGGGTTCTCTATTCTGTTCCATTGCTCTGTGTGCCTGTTTTTATGCCAGTACCATGCTGTTTTGGTTACTATAGCTTTGTAGTATGATTTGAAGTCAGGTAGTGTAATGCCTCCAGCTTTGTTTTTTTGGTCAGGATTGCTTTGGCTACTTGGGGTCTTTTGTTGCTCCATGTGAATGAATGTTAGGATTTTAAAAAAATATTTCTGTGAAGAATGTCATTGGTATTTTGATGGGAATTGCAATTGAATCTGTAGATTGTTTTGGGTAGTATGGACATTTTCAAATGTTAGTTTTTTTCACCTTAGAGAGCTATTTCAAATAATTGTAGAGATTATAAAATGAAATATGTAAACTTTAACATTTTACTTCTCTAGTTTTTGTGAAAATTTGAAGCCCTACTTTCTACAGAGTATTTTGTCATTCATCTGTTATTCAGTTTATGTATTTGTTATTTGAACAAATTAATGTGCATATTCTTGTAAATAAGTAAATAAATAAATAGTTAATTCTTCAAATCCATGAGCCTGGAATGTCTTTCTACCTTTTTGTGTCCTCTTTAATTTCTTTCAGCAGTGATTTGTAGTTTTCATTGTAGAGATCTTTCACCTCCTTGGTTAACTTATTCCTAGGTATTTTCTTTGATTGCTCTTGTAAATGGGCTTGCTTTCTTGATTTCTTTTTCTGGATACACCAACAACAAACTAGCAGAAAAAGAAATCAAGAAGCCTGTTTACAAGACCCATCAAAAAATAAATAAATAGAATACAAAAATGCTACTGATTATTCCATCTCTAAGGGTTTTTTGATAGATTCTTTAGGTTTTTCTATGTATAGGATCATGTCGTGTGGACAGTTTGTCTTCCTGGCTCAGTCTTGGTAGTTGGTATGTGTCCAGAAATTTATCCATTCCCTCTAGGTTTTCAAATTTGTTGGTACTTAGTTGTTTATAATAGTCTCTAATGATTCTTTGTATTTCTGTGGTATTGGTGGTTATGGCTCCCCTTTCATTACTGATTTTTGTCATTTGGGTCTTCTCTTCTTTTTTTGGATAGCCTAGCTAATGGTTTATCTCCTCAATAACCAACTTGTTGCCTCATTGACCATTCATATCATTTTTTGCACCTCTATTTCATTTAGTTCTGCTCTGGTCTTTATTGTTAGTATTGGATCATTCTTGATTTTTTTCTAGTTCTTTGAGGTGTAATGTTAGGTTGTTTATTTGAAGTCTTTCTATTCTTTTGATGTAAGCTTTAGTTACAGTGAACTTCTCTGTTAGTACTGCTTTTGCAGCATACCAAAAGTTTTGGTATGATGTATCTTTATTTTGATTAGTTTCAAGACATTTTTTGATTTTCTGCTTAATTTCTTCTGAGACTCTGTATTAGTCCATTTCTGTCGCTTATAACAAAATACGTGAAACTAGGTGACTTACAAAGAAAAACAAAATTTACTGCTTATAGTTTCTGAGGCTGGGAAAACCACAGTCCATCTGGTGAAGGTCTTGGTGGTGACCCAGGGGTCTCATATTGCAAGATGGTGGAAGCAGAGAGAGCAGAAAGACTCTCCTCTCCTTTTAAAGCCCACAGAGCCACACCCCTGACTACCATTTTTAATCCATTCACTACTGAATGGTCCTACAATCTAATCACCTCTTCAGGGCTCCACCTTTCAATTACCAAAATAGGATTTCCCACCTTCTTAACAGTCACAGTAGGGGCTAAGTTTCTAATACATAAAACTTGGAGAACACAATTCAAGCTTCAATGAGTTTTGGGGGGACATAATTCAATCCACTACAGAACCCTAGGTTGTTCAGGAACATGTTGTTTAATTTCCATGTCTTTGTATAGTTTAGAGAGTTTTGCTTGTTACTGATTTCTACCTTTAGTCTGCTGTGGTCTGAAAAGATACTTGAAATGATTTCCATTTTAAAAAATTTGTTGAGACTTCATTTGTGACATAACATGTGGTCTATCCTAGAGAATGTTCCATGTGGTGAAGAGAAGAAAGTATATTCTGTAGTTGTTGGATGAAATGTTCTGTAGATGTCTGCCAAAGCCAATTGGTTTAATGTGCTGTGTCCTGTGTTTCTCTGTTGATTTTTTGCCTAGGAGATCTGTCCAGTGCTGAGAGAGGGGTGTTGGGTTCCCCCACTGCTACTGTATTGCAGTCTCTCTCTTTAGGTCTAATAGTGTTTGCTTTATATATCCAGGTGTTCCAGTGTTGGGTGTGTATATATTTACAGCTGTTATTTCTTCTTGCTGGATAGTTCCCGTTTTCATTGTATAATGGCCTTATTTGTCTCTTTTCATGGTTTTTGGTTTAATGTCTATTTTATCTGATATAAGAATAGCAACTCCTGCTTATTTCTGATTTCCTCACTCCACAGATGAGGTAAGTTTCTTGTAGACAGTATATAGTTGGGCCTACATTTTTAATCCAATAAGCCAGTGCATATCTTTTAATTGGGGAATTTGATCCATTTATATTTAGGGTTGTTATTGAAAGGTATTGTCTTACTCCTGACATCTAATTGATTTTTTTTTTTTTAAGATGACTGGTAAGGTGATCTTAACCCTTGACTTGATGTTGTCAGCACCATGCTCTCCAAGTGAGCAAACCAGCCATCCCTATACAAGGATCCAAACCCATGGCCTTGGTGTTATCAGCACTGCACTCTCCTGAGTGAGCCATGGGGCCAGCCCCTAACTGATTTTTGATCGCTTGTTTTAAATATTTTTTGTTCCTTTCTTTCCTTTTTATTGTTTTTCTTCAGTGTTTCTTGGTTTTTGAGGTGGTAAGATATTGTTTCTTTCTCATGCGTATATCTGTTCTACCAGTTGGTTTTATTCTTTCTCGTGTATTCATGGTGGTGAATATCATTTTTTGGATTCCAGATGTAGTACTCCCTTGTGGATTTCTTCTATGGGTGGTTGTGAGGCAATGAAGTCCCGTAGTTTATGTTTGTCTGGGACATACACTATTTCTCCTTCATTTCTGAAGGACAGCCTTGCTGTGTATAGTATATCTAGTGTGGCAACTTTTTTCTTTTAGTAATTTGAATATATCACCCATTCTTTTCTGGCCTGTAGAGTCTGCTGTTAGTCTGATGGGGACTCCCTTGTAGGTGACTTGATGCTTTTCTCTTTGTATTTGAGTTTTGCCAGTTTGACTATAAAGTGTCTCAAAGACAACTTTTGGATTGAACGTCTTTGAGGATCTTTGAGCCTCATGAATCTAAAAGCCTGTATCTATCCCAATACCTGGGAAGTTTCCCACTATTATTCCATTGAACAAGTTTTTAATGCCTTTTCTTTTCTCCCCCTCTTGTGGAACACCCATGATTTGGATGTATGTGCACTTAAGGTTGTCTGATGGCTCTCATACATTTCCTTAATTTTTTAAAATTCTTTTTTCTTTTTTTTTTTGACTACCTGGATTACTTCAGAAAGACTGTCTTTGAGACCAGAAATTCTTCTGCTCACTCTAACTGCTGCTTAAGCACTTAATTTTGTTGAATGAATCCTTAATTTCCAAGAGTTTGCTGCATTTTTTTAATGGTTTCTATCTCTTTGTAGATTTCCTCCTTCATATCCTGTATAGTTTTTCTCATTTTGTTGTGGTGTTTGTGTCTTCTTCTATCTCATTGAGTTTACTTAAGATTGTTATTTGGAATTCCTTCTCAATTGTTTCAAGGGTATTCTGCTGTATAGGGTGTGGTACATGAGAATTATTGTATTCCTTTGTTGGTGTCACATTTTCTTGTATTTTTCATATTTCTAGTATCCCTGCATTGATGTCTGGTCATCTGGTAAATCAGTTGCTTCTTCTCTTACTTTGAAGTGACTTTTGAGGAGACTCCCTCCTATAGGTGTGTTTTATATTGACCATTGAATAGGGTATTGTAGTATTAGTTCTGGGTAAATGAGATAGTGTACCCTCTGTGTAGTTATTTTGGCTGTATTCAGTGTTGGAGTTGTGTGCATGTGCCTCTGTGCCTCAGCACTGGAGTGCTTAGTAGTTCCTTGCTGAGATTAGTGACACTGTGTTGGGTCTTTGAGGGCATGGGCAAGCTTTTGAGTTCCTGGGAGAAGTGCCTGGGTGCCCTGTTGGTCTTTGGCTAGGGTCCATGACCCTGGGCAGGCTGGTTGGCACCTCAGCAAGAGTCCCATGACCCTGATAGGTGCACTGGGGTGTACTGGACTCCTCAGACTGAATGGGTGGCCCTGAATGGGGTTTTTCTTTCCTCATTTCTACAGACAGAGGCTCCTCCTGGGTCCTTGTTTCCCCCAGTGGGGGGATGGATTGTTGATGGCTGGAGGCTTTCTTCTGTACTCTATTAGGGTTTCTGCACTCTCTGGGGGCTCTGCCTGTCTCTCCCTGGGTCAAGGAAGTCATGTAGGCTGCACATGTAGCTCCCACCCCCAAGTACACATCTACTTGAGCAGCATAATTCACCTGTGTTAGGTCACTGAGACATGGGTCTATGCTCATTAGTTTCTTTTTGATGGCTCCACTCATGACCCTCGTGTCAACATAGTTGAGTTGACAGTGGCCAGGGAAGGGCCCACCATGGATGGGGTGGTTTCTGCTGCAGTGGCATAAGGGGCCCCATGTGCGCCCAGGGTAGCTGGAACTGCAGTAGTGTAGTGCGGCTCACATGGTATGGGCAACCACAGCAGCAGCAGGGAGTGGAACAAACCTCTTTGTGGGAAGGTGGGCAATGGTCCTAGGACCGGACAATGGCACTGGCGACTGTGATGGTGGTGAAGGTAGGCCTGGTCTTTTGCCCAAAGAATGTGCCCTTTAGTCTGCCATCTTCCCACAATTCACTTGTTTATTCTTTACATGGCCATGATGAGAATTTTCCAAATCTTTTTATTCCACTTCCCCTTCAATTATAAATTACGTCTTTAACTCATTTCTGTCTTCTCTCATTTTAGTATAAGCAGTTAAGAGAAGCCATGCAGCAAGCTGAACACTTTGCTGAGAGATTTCTTTTGCCAAACATCCTATTTGGTTGCTGTAAAATTCTACCTTCCACAAAGTACTAGTATGTGGACATAATTTAACAAATCCTTTGATACTTTGTAACAATTATGGCCTTTCCTTCAGTTTCCAATAAAATATTCCTTACTTCCATCTTGGACCTCATCAGAACTGAGGATCAACTGAGATCAATTTCTACCAACATTCTGATCATGACCACTTAGATCATCCTTAAGACTGAGGCTTTATCTATACCTCTTCTCTTCTGAGCCCTCACAGGAATCACCCTAAAGACTGCACTGATGGCAATACAGGCTTTTTCCAGCATTCACTTCAAAAGTGTTCCACCATCTACCCATCACCTACTTCCAAAGCCATTTCCACATTTTTAGGTCTTTGTTATAGCATCATCTCACTTCTGGTACCAGTATCTATCTTAGTCCATTTGCGCTGCTATAAGAAAATACCTTAGACTGGGTAAACTATATACAACAGAAATTTATTTCTTACAGTTTAACAAATATATACACAGGACTTACATTGTATAAGCTATTACATATAATCTGGAGATGATTTAACATATACTGGAGGATGTCTACAGTTTATATGCACATACTATGCCATTTTATTTAATCGACTTAATCATCTGTGGATTTTTTTTTTTTTTTTTTTTTTAAAGATGACCGGTAAGGGGATCTTAACCCTTGACTTAGCAGGGCAGATAATGACCTGCCATGGACAGTTGGCCCTACATATCTGTGGGTTCCATGCATGCAACTGAAAATATTCAGGAAAAAAGTCTGGACATGTACAGACATTTTTGCTTGTCATTATTCTCTAAACAATACAGTATAACCACCATCTGCACAGTATTCACATGAGTTATTATATATAATCTGGAGATGATTTAACGTATACTGGAGGATGTCTACAGTTTATATGCACATACTATGCCATTTTATTTAATCGACTTAATCATCTGTGGATTTATGTATTCCTGGGAAGTCTTGAAACCAATCCCTTACAGATGGTAAGGGACATTTGTATTACATTGATTGATTTTCTGGAGGTGAAGACATGCTGTCATGTTACAGAAAGGAGGGAAAAGTAAAATAGGGCTCCCTTCAAACTTGTGGCCTTTGATAAAGTTGCTCACAAGGGGGAAGCCCTCATAACTTAATCACCTCCCAGAGGCCACAGCACTTATACTGTTGCATTGTGGATTAAATCTCTATCTGAGAGGGCACCATCATTCACACCATAGTACAGTAACAAAAGTACACTGAAAGAGGATTGTCTGAGAAAACTTGAAACATATTCAAAGATAACAATGTGAAACAGTGTAAAAGGTCATTATATATGCACACACACATGCCTGCACAAAATATGTTATTATTCATACAGCTATTGAATTCACTCAATGATAGTGTAAAAAACTTTAAAACCATGTAAAATATCTACGGTACAATTTAAACTTTTTAAAAATATAAAACTTATTAAATGATGATGTGCCTTTTAATAAAACCATAAGGTTGTGCATCTAGGCACTCATGCATACACATACACACACACTTAAATTAACTGAAATAAGAGATATTGTCATTCAATGATATATTTTTATATGATTTTTAAAATCATTATTTCAGTTGTGCATTTCAGCATGTTTGAAAAATTAAAATATATAAATTGTACTTATTTTGTCAATATTATTCTGTATTAATCTAGTAAAAACTGATACATGAAAAACCATACAGAAATTTTGACTACAGTCTCTATTAAATACCTATATATTAAAACATAAGTATAATTTAGCCGTTTAAATTTAGATATTTAGGCCTTAACAAAAGCCAAATGGAGTTTGTTAGTTTTTTCCACCAATAAAACAATGATTCAAGTTTAGGCAATTAATTAATGCTATACATTAATTTAACAGATTAAGATAGGAAAAAATACATACTGCAGCAGTGTGTGCTTTAAGAAATTATGGGAGAGTTTGAAAATCATGTCAAAGGAGATTTGTAAAAAACAAACACAAAAAAACTACAACCTGTTATTAAGCAAGAATATTTCACAAAAATCATCAGCAGGAAACACTGTTGGAGAAAAGGGGGTTAAGTATAGAAATGGATAAGAATATACAATGACCCTTGAAAAATATGGGTTTGAGGTGTGCAGGTCCACTTACACGCAGATTTTTTTTCTTTTTTTTTTAAAGATGACTGGTAAGGGGATCTTAACCCTTGACTTGGTATTGTCAGCACCGTGCTCAGCCAGTGAGCAAACCGGCCATCCCTATATGGGATCCGAACCCGGGGCCTTGGTGTTATCAGCACCGCACTCTCCCGAGTGAGCCAGGGGCCGGCCCGCACACAGATTTTTTTTTTTCAACACATACTGTACAGTACTGTAAATGTGTTTTCTCTTCCTTATAACTTTCTTAATAACATTTTCTTTTCTCTATCTTACTTCATTGTAAGAATACAGTATATAATACATATAACATACAAAATATGTGTTGACTGTTTATGCTATTGGTAAGGCTTCCAGTCAACAGTAGGCTGTTAAGTATTTGGGGAGTCAAAAGTTATATGCACCCCTAATCCTCTGGTGTTCAAGGGTCAACTATATTGAAAACAATCTTCTTTGTTTAGTAGCACTAATTAAACAATAACGCTCACATACACAAAATATCCTAAATTTTCATTAACGGATTGTTTTATTGTGAAATATATATTTGGTCTTCATCCCCATTTTTTGAAATATAACTCCTAAAACCCTTAGAATCTCCAAAGTGATGTCTTTTGGTATGCTAATGACTGATGATGGCTGGCAGCCCCTAGGTGGCTACAAGTATGGGGGCTGGTCACTGGAAAACCAAGGTGGGATTAGAGTATTGGGACTTTCAGCCCCACCCCACAACCTCTAGGGAGGGCAGAGGGGCTAAGGTTAAGTTGATCACCAATGACCAATGATTTAGTCTATATGCCTATGTAATGAAACCTCCATAAAAACCCAAGAGGACTGGGTTTGGAAAGCTTCCAGATAGCTGAACACGTGGACATTCCTGGAGGATGGCATTCCTACGGAGGGTGAGAAATCTCTGTGCCCTTTACCCCATATCTCACCCTGTGCATCTCTTCATCTGTATCCTTTGCAATATCCTTTATAATAAACTGGTAAATGGAAGTAAGTGTTTCCTGGAGTTATGTGAGCCACTTTGGCAAATTAATAAACATCAAGGTGGGGGTCATGAGAACCCCAACTTATAGCTGGTTGGTCAGAAGCACAGGTAAAACAACCTATAGCTAACAACTGGCATCAGAAGTGGAGAGGGGAAGCACTCTTGGGGACTAAGCCCTCAACCCATGAGATCTGATGCTAGATAGATATTGTCAGGATTGAATTGGAGGACACCCAGCTGGTGTCCACTGCAGAACTGATTGTTTATTTCATGTGTGGAAAAAAACACTCATACTTTTGGACAAAAAAAATCTATGTTGATTGCTGTGGTGTGACAGCAGAGGGAAAACAGCTTGTTTTTTTCCTTTCACAAATATACCTTGTCACTAAATTATAAAACATACCTATATGAAAAAAACAAAAATTGTACTGAAGGAGTAATAACTAAAAGATAAAGGAATAGGAAGCCCCAAACTCTCTATTCATCACAGTAAAATGGACTTAATAATGATTCATATACCAACTGCCTTTGTGAGGAATCCAGAAACAAGGTTCCTGCACCTCAGGCAAGCTTGCAATGAACTGCATGGATGCTACATAGGAAAACTTGAAGCATCCACTTGACAAAGACCCTGCCCCTGGTAAGTGGTGGCATAACAGGAAGGAAACACACAACTCCCAATATCTCCTGGGGTAGGGAAAAGAGCAGAATGTCTGTCCAACATTCTAACTTTTCAGAGGACTGCCCAAAGGACTGGTTTATGTGTTGCCTTCAGATAAGCACTGATGGAACAGAATGAAAGTTTAAGGGCCTCTGAGAAAAAAGAAATGATCAATATAAACCAGTGTCCCCAGTAACAGACAGAAACAAGATGACAATCTAGTACCACAGCTTCCTGTAGTACAGAAAGTCTGCATTATCACACAGACAACTGGGGAACTCCTAAGGAAAAACCAGCACACCTTTTCAATTAGGAGGTTACAAGCAAAAGCCTAGTGAGGACACATCCCCAGAAAAGGCTTTAAAGGTCTCCAGAATTTCTAGTCAAGCTGACTGGAGAGTGTCCTCCCTGAACGAAGCCAGTGGCCCAAAACTGACAGAGGTAGCTGATTTTTCAAATGGTGCAGTCCTAACAAAAGATAACAAGAAATACCAAAAGATATGAAAATATGGCCCATACAAAGGAACAAATTAAATCTGTACAAATTTACCCTGAAGAAACAGATGTTTGAATCACCAGAAAGAATCACCAATAACAGACATAAGGATGTTTAATGAATTTAAAAGATAGCACACCTAGACAACTTCATGAAATTACCAAAAACAAATGTGAACAAAAGGGGAATATCAGCTAAAAGATAGAAACTACAAAAAAGAGTCAAAGAGAAATTCTGGAGCTGAAAAATACAATAACCAAATTGAAAATTTCACTGGATGGGTTCAACAGTAGACTTCATCTGGCAGAAAAGAGAATCAGTAAACTCTGGTTATTGGACATAAAATCATAGCCAGATAGAAAAAAGAAGTTCTACTGGTGCACAGTCAACCCAGGAATCTATAATTAACAATGATTTACTTCATTTTATCAAATGACTAGAAGGGAGGAGATCAAATATTCACATCACAAAGAAATGAATAAGTTTTGCAGTAATGAATATGATATTCACCCTGATTAGATCATCACACATTGTATATATGTATTGAAATAAACTCTGTACCCTATAAATATGTACAATCAATATGTGTCAATAAAAAATTAATAAAAAGAAGAAAAAAAAGAATCAGCAACCTCTATAGGACTAAAAAGAATGGAGAAAAGTGAAGACGGTCTATGGACTCATGGAAAACCATCAAGCACCAACAACTTATGCATTCTGGAAGTTCCAGAAGGCACAGAAAGAGACAAAAGTACAGAGAACATATTTGAAGAAATAATGGCTAAAAACTTCCCAAATCCAAGGAGAGAAATGGACATACAAATTCAAGAAGTTCAAATAAAGAGATCAATGCCAAGACACATAATAAAATTCTCAAAATTAAATAAAATTATCAAAGGTCAAAGAATGAACCGTGACAGCAGCAAGAGAAAAGTGACTTCTTATGTGAGAGGAAGCTCCTATGAAAATTATCAGATTTCACAGCAGAAACCTTGGAGGCTCATAAGGAGTGGGATAATATATTCAAAGTGCTGAAAGGAAAAACTGACAATTAAAAATAGTGCACCCATTCTAACAGCAGGGCTCTTACAAACAAACAACCCCCCCCCAAAAAAAAAAAACATATCCAGCAAAATGGCTCCTCACAAAAGTAGAAATAAATTTTCCCAGATAAACAAAAGCTGAAAGAGTTTATCACCACTAGACCTGACCTACAAGAAATGCTGAAGGGAGTGTTTCAAAGTGGAAAGAGAGAGCAAAGAGAAAGGACAGTACACAACAATTAAAAAAAAACCTTGAAATATAAACTCTCTGATAGAGGTAATTATATAAATATGGAATTCTGAACTGTTGTAAAAATAGGTGTGAGTCAGTTTTAAATCAGGTACAGAATTTTTTAAAAGTATATAATGCAATTATAAATCTATGTTAAGACATATGCAATATACAAAGAGGTAATCTGTATCACAAATAACATAACATGGGATTGCGAGAACAGAGATATAAAGGAGTAGAGATTTTACAATAGATGAATTTAAGTTGGTATAAGTTTAAAAGAATGCTATAACTTTAACATGTTTTATGTAACTGCAATGGTAACTACAAAGAAGATATATAAAGAATATGCACAAAAAGAAATGAAAAGAGAATCAGAATATGTCAGCAAACAAAATCAAAGAAACACACACGATGGCAAGGGAATAAAAGAGGGACAGAAAAGCTACAAGACATACAGAAAACAATCAACTGTAGCAATACTAAGTCCTTCCTTATTTGTAATTACTCTAAATGCAAATAAATCAGATGACTCAAAAAATCTATCATCTGAATGAATAAAAAAATATAACAAGATCCAATTATATACTGTCTACAAGAGATTCATTTTAGATCTAAGGACACACATAGGCTAAAAGTGAAAGAATGGAAAGAGATATTCATGCAAATGGGATCCTACAGAACAACAGTGGCTATACTTATATCAGACAAAATAGACCTTAAGACAAAAACTGTTAAAAGAGACAAAGAGCAATATATAATGATGAAATGGTCAATTGACCAGGCAGATGTAACAAATATAAATATTAGAGCTCCCCAATATATAAAGCAAAACTAACAGAATTAAAGGGAGAAAAAGACAACAGCATAGTAACAGTAGGAAACTTCAATGGCCCACTATTACTAATTGACAGACCAATCAGACAGATCAAGAAAAATCAATAGTTAAATAACATTATAGATCACATAGAACTAACACATCTAACAGCACATTAAAAGGATTATAGAAAGATACTTTTAAAAGTTCATAGAAAAATAGAATGAAAAGATAATATTAATCTTCCCATGAACTTTTGAAAGTACCCTTGTACATGACCAGGTTGGATTCACACCTGGAATACAAGGTTGAGTCAACATAGAAAATCAATCAATGTAATACAAATGTCCCTTACCATCTGTAAGGGATTGGTTTCAAGACTTCCCAGGAATACATAAATCCACAGATGATTAAGTCGATTAAATAAAATGGCATAGTATGTGCATATAAACTGTAGACATCCTCCAGTATACGTTAAATCATCTCCAGATTATATATAATAACTTACACAATGTAAGTCCTGTGTATATAGTTGTTAAACTGTATTGCTTATGGAATAATGACCAAAAAAAAAAATGGTCCTACATGTTCAGGGCAGACACATCATTCATTTTTTTCCCCAAATATTTTTGATCTGTGGTTGATTGAATCAACAGGTGCAGAACCCATGGATATGAAGGGCTGACTGTACAGCACATTAACATCATGAACTATAGCAACCACATGATCACCACAATTGATGCAGAAAAAAACTATCTGACAAAATTCAAACCCCTTTCATGATAAAAAAAAAAACCACTCAACATACTAGAAATAGAAGTGTCTTAGTCTGTTTTATGCTACTATAAAAGAAGACCACAGACTGGGTAATTTATAATGAACAGATATTTAATTCTCACAGTTCTGGAGGCTGGAAGTCCAAGATCAAGGTGGCAGCATCTTACCAGGGCCTTATTGCTGCCTCAAACCACGGTAGAAGAAATCACATAGTGGAAGGGCAAAGAGAGGGCAAGAGAGAGCAAGAGGGACAGAACCCAATCCCTTGATAAGGGAATTAATCCATTCGTGAGGGAAGATCCCACATGAGCTAAGCACCTCTTAACACTATTACAACGGCAAGTAAATTTCAGCCCTGAGTTTTGGAGGGGACAAAGACTCAAACCACAAAAGAAAAAAACCTCAGGACATTGGATTTGTCAACGATTTTTTTGAGATGACTCCAAAAGCACAAATAAATGAAAAATAGACAAACGGGATTACATCAGTCATAAACATCAAAAGAAATAATTAAGACAGTGAAAAGGCTACCTATAGAATTGGAAAAAGATTTTCAAATCATGTACATGATAAGAGGTTAATATACAGAATATATAAGGAACTTCTGCAACTCAACAATAAAAAAATACAATGATGGGCAAAACACAGGCAATTATATATAGAAGATATAAAAAGTGTTGGTAAGGATATGGAGAAATTAGAATCTTGGGCCAGCCAGTGGCTCACTTGGGAGAGTGTGGTGCTGATAACACCAAGGCCATGGGTTCGGATCCCTATATAGGGATGGCCGGCTAGCTCACTTGGGAGAGCGTGGTGCTGACAACACCAAGTCAAGGGTTAAGATCCCCTTACCAGTCATCTTTAAAAAAAAAAAAAAAAAACAAAGAAATTAGAATCTTTATGCTCCGTTAGTGGGAATGCAAAATTATGTAGCCATTATGGAAAACAGTATGAAGATTCCTCAAAAAATTAAAAGTAGAATTATCATAGGATCCAGCAATCCCACTTCTGGGTACATATATATAAAATAACTGAAAGCAGAATCTCAAAGAGATATTTGTAAACCCATGTTCACTGCATCATTATTCACAATAGCCAAGAAGTGGAACCAACCAAAATGTCCATCCACAGATGAATGGATAAATAAAATGTGGTATATACATACAAAGAAATATGACTCAGCCTTAAAAAAGAAGGAACTCCTGTCACAGGCTACAACATAGTAAATATCTCATGGACATTATGCTAAGGGGAATAAGCCAGTCGCAAAAGGACAAATACTGCATGATTCCACTCATATAGTGTCTAAAGGAGTCAAAATCATACAGGCACAACACAGAAAGATAGTTTACAAAGGCTGTAAGGGGTGAAAGGGTGAATTAGTGCTTAGTGGGTATTGAGTTTCAGTTTTGCAAGAAGAAAACCTTCTAGAGATCTGTTGTACAATAATGTCAATATACCTAACATCACAGAACTATAAACAAACCATCCTTACTAAAAGACATAAAAAAGATATGATCAGAGACTGACAAACACAATTCTTATTAGAAGATGTGGTAATATAAAGACTTCTGTGACTAGAAATTCAGAGGCATTCAAACAAAATAAACATGTAAGATTTCAATAAAATCTGACTGTGTCATGTGTAAGAACCAACATAATTGTGAAAATAAAATGGAGTGGTATGCCAAACTACATATGAATCTAATATGATACATATAATCTAAAATTTTAAAGTCAATCAAATGTAATACCTACAGGGCTGGCCCGGTAGCACACTCGGTAGAGTGCGGCGCTTGGGAGCACGGCAGTGCTCCCGTGGAGGGTTCGGATCCCATATAGAGACGGGTCCACTCACTGGTTGAGCACGGTGCGGATGCGACACTGAGGGTTGCGATCCCATTGCCAGTCGCGGTACGGGCACAACACCGAGGGTTGCGATCCCGTTACCGGTCACGAAAAAAGACAAAAAGGAAAAAAAAATGTAATACCTACAAAAATATATACACAAAAATCCAAATAAAGAGAGACATAAAAAAATTTTAAACAGGGCCGGCCCAGTGGCGCACTCGGTAGAGTGCGGTGCTTGGGAGTGCGGTGGCGCTCCCGCCGAGGGTTCGGATCCCATATAGAGACCGGTCCGCTCACTGGTTAAGCGCGATGCAGGCGCGACACCGAGGGTCGCGATCCCGTTGCCGGTCGCGGTACGGGCGTGACACCAAGGGTTGCGATCCCGTTACCGGTCACGAAAAAAGACAAAAAGGAAAAAAAAAATTTAAACAAGAAAACACTATATCTAAAAAGAATATGGTATCTTGCAATCATGCAATGAGTCAGGCCTTCCAAAGAAAGATAAAACAAACAACAAACAAAAAACATGGAGCATGAAGAAAGAAAATTTCTGTTTCACACTAAAAACCAATTATAACCTAAAAAAGATACCATGTTATATATACAGAATTAAAGTATATAATATACTGGCCAGCCATCAAAACAAAACAGAAATAAACTATAATATAAAATAGCTCCTATAATACATTAAAAGAAAATTGAGCAAAGTATGAAAATCTATTTTATATATACGCTTCCACAAAATAAGGAAACCTATTCAGACTCCAAAGGAACTAGAAAATGGAAATACAAAAGGTTGTCATTTTACCTAAATTTCCAAAATGTAAAAAGAACAAAGTAGCAAGTTTTTCTTAAATGAGGGAGGAAATCTCATATGATATTGCTGGGAGAAGGAAACTTTGCCACTGGGGCTAGGGAAGGAATCTTGCCCGATCTGGCAAAATAGGAAATGCACCATCCTTGAAGAAGTAATCACTCTTTCAATTGCCCAACCTGGAGGAAGCCTCACATATCTGTAGTGAAGGTTGTAAGCTCAGAGGCAGCCACTATGGCATTCTTAAACAGTGAAAAATTGTGAAAGACCCATGTGTCTTCATTCAGAGAATGCTCCAATGAGGATGTAAAAGAGCAGGCTCTCTGATTTGTAACATGAAAACACGTAATTTCAAAAATTTGCAAAATAAAATATCAAAGAAGAATATTTACTAAAGTTTTTTTTATAATATCTCAAAGTGACATGTAAATGCATCTTGACATTTTCATTGACTCCTGTCACAGAACAACAGTGGTTCCCCACTGAGACATGAGGGAAGGTGGAGAATGGGACAGGAAAGGAGATGCTTCATGTCTCAGGGCAACATCTTTGTTTGGACTCTTACCACAAAACATATATGAGGAGTTTTCAAAAAGTTCAGGAAAAGTTTGTATTATCTTTAAATTATATTTTTCCACGAACTTTTTGAAATATCCTCACATATACATCATGTACTGTTTAAAATAAAAGAAACCTAATATTTAATAATAGCTGGTGGAATGAAAATTTGGCTCCATCTTCTCTGAAGACAAAGAAGTTCTGCTCGCACGTCTGTGAAAAATTATAATCTTTGCTTAAAATCCCTGCTGCCTAAGACTATCTGCAAAAACAGCACAGTGCTTGTGGGATGAATGTACTGAGAATGGCTTACTGAATCTCCTGCTGTTAGACACTCAGATTGATTTCATATTTTAAAATCGAAGATGGAATAAAAAATCCTCTATCACAGAAGTCTGTGTCTAGCTTTCTATTCCAGTCCCAATCATTAAGATTTTGAAGTCAGAAACATAGTGACTCATTTACTTTCAAATGTTTTATAAAAACAGGCAGAACAAATTTTCTCTAATAGGCCTCTTTTTCCAGAATTTATCAGGTACTTGTGCACATTATTACATGACTTCACATATACCTTCTCTAATCCTAGTCTAGAGAGAGCTGATAGTGTATCCAGATGTGGCCCCTAAACAATCCCTGCTGCCCAAAAGCACTGACACCATGGGGCCCACACCCCATCTCCAATTTATGTCGGAGTGAAGCCCTTCCCAGGACCATGCCCAGTGGAGCCTCTTTACAAGTTCCACATCTCTGGGTCTTGGTGAGATGGAATCTAAGTGGAGATGAGAGGGACTAAAGGAAGACATGGGTGAGTGAGAGCAAACATGTCAGGCAGGAAACTTCAGAGTCAGAGATTAGCAACTCCAGTGCCCACATGTCAGAAAGGAATCACACAGAACAATCAACTGAGAATATCATTTTACCTGAGTAAGAGCCATTCCTGACTCCTTTTCAGTCCTCTTCCTAGTCTTCCAGGCTTCTTCCTCAGGTGATGCGAGACTTTAGAAGTCAATCCTGAATGTCAAAATAAGCAGCTGAATGCTTACAAACAACACACCCTTTTCCTGTACCACAACTACACACGCAGGGAAGACTTAACCATGTAGTAAGATGGTCCTCTGCTGCCCACTGCACCAGAGGGGATGCAGGGACAATAAATTCCTACAGGAAGGCCAACAAATGAGTTTTAACCCCTTTCTTCAGATCTTGTCCCCTGCCTGGTGAAGCCCCCACACATGCTGTAGCAGAGGGTAGCTGGGCTGAACTGAGCTCCCCTTCAGGGCACAAACCCAGCCCTGACCAAACCTGATGCAAAGCACAGACTCACTCATCCCTCCATGTATCACAGGCTAATCTTAGCCATCAGAAAAAAAGTTCACCAAGTCTTGGTGCTCAATGCTGGATACAGATTAAGGTCAACTCTAAATATTGTTAAGACAGGTACCCAAACTGACTATGTGAATGAGAATCTCTGGTAAAGGAACACAAGAGAATATTTGCAAAAATGCCTCAGTACTCTGGACCAGCCCATGGCTCACTTGGGAGAGTGTGGTGCTGATAACACCAAGGCCATGGGTTTGGATCCCATATAGGGATGGCTGGTTAGCTCACATGGTGCTGACAAGTCAAGGGTTAAGTTCCCCTCACCAGTCATCTTTTTTTTTTTCCTTTTTGTCTTTTTTCGTGACCAGCAATGGATCGCAACCCTCAGTGTCGCGCCTGTACCGGACTGGGACGGCAACGGGATCGCAATCCTCGGTGTTGCTCCCGCACCTCGCTCAGCCAGTGAGCGGCCGGTCTGTATGTGGGATCCGAACCCTCGGCGGGAGCGCTGCCGCGCTTCCCAAGCGGTGCACTGTAGCAGTGCGCCACCAGGCCGGCCCCTCACCAGTCATCTTTAAAAAAAAAAAAAAGCCTCATTACTGTAATGTGAAGCCAGGGATCAGAACCACTGAGGGGCAAGCCCAGCACACCTCCCACCTTCTGGCTCTGCTGTCCCCCTGGGGCCTTGATATTCACCAGTATCCAGATGGTGGGAGGTGAACGAGCAGAAATAAACATGCGGAGCAGGCAATATAGACCAGAAGTGGAGGTGAGGTGTGGCGCAAATGTTAATGTGGGGGGGGGTGTCACAGAAGTCTCCACTGAGGTCATATCAGAACAACGACCTGAGGAAGGAAAGGTGTTTGCCACCTGTAGCTGAAGAGCCAGAGAATTCTAGGCAGAGAGACAGCCCAAATGAAGATCCTGAGGCAGGAGCAACTTTAGCCCCAGGAAAAAGACAGAGGCTTGTGAGGTTGGAGCAGAGTGAGAGAGGAGGACACAAGCAGGAGATGAGGTCAGAGGTACTGGGGGAAGCACGTCAGGCAGGGCTGAGGTCTCCAAACATTTCTCTCCCACCCTTCAGTAGAATTTTGACAATGATGTATTTCCTCACCTGTTTTAAGCAAATATAATTTTTTCTTTATAAATACTTAAAATACTTCTAAGTACACCAAGGTCCTGGGTTCAATTCTGTACTGGCCAGCTGCAAAACAAACAAAACACTTTTAAGAAATGTAATATTATCTACATTGCAGGTATATGCTTAGATCTTCAGTTAAGCTCCAGGAGACAGAGGGTCACCCTTACCTGAGATGTACAGGACTGAAGGAGAACACCTTTGGGGGAGCTCATGGAGTCACTTTTGGACATATGAAGGTGGAGATGTGTCTTAAATGTCCCAGCAGAGAGTTGAGGAGACAACTGGACACAGGATTCTAGAGTTTAGAAGAGAGGTTTGCAGGGGAAATGGAAACAGGTAGGTGATGTTCAAAGCCATGAGAACAAATGTCAAGGAAAAGCAGTGGGTGTGAACAGAAACAAGGAAACAAGGAAAGAAGAAGAGGTTCAAACTAAACTGTGGGTCACTCAAACATTCACAGAGCAGGGTTCAGTAGACACCAGGAAAAAAAGTGTCCCTCAGCTCCCCAGCTACATTATGACTGTGTGTGTTGGAACAGACACGGAGAAGTAGAAAGTAAACACCAGGGACCTGGGAGCAAGGAAGCAGCAACTGCATCTTCCCAAAGACAGTACATATTTAAGTCTTTGTATTGCAAATCACTGTGGCATTGCTTGCCCTCTGATTGTTGGAAAAATCTTTCCCTAAATCATGACCCTCCCATTGATCCACCCACAGCAAACCCTCCCTAATGAAAACCATCTGCCAACCGTACCTTAGGCCCCGTTGTTCCCCTTCTGGACGGAGACACTCTTAGAAACTCCCAGGGGTCCTACACACTTCCCAGATACTCCATAATGATCCCCTCTTCCTGCTATGAAATCCCATATACTCCCCAATAACTCATTAATTCATTACGGAATAATACATATAAAGATACCCAAGGATTCAATGACCCAAGATGCCATAGTTCATTCATAATGACCCCACACCCAAACACTGGCACCACCAATATCTACTAATAAAAAAGAGATGTCTCCAATGATGTACCTGCCCCAAAGAGACCCCAACATCTTCCATGGAAACACTCCAAACTGTCATCTGTATTTTCCAAAATCCATCTGAAACCTTCCTGATTTACAACCCAAAATATATCAAAATAGCAAAGGTATAACCAAAAATTATCTCTGAAATTTTGCCCACAATTCTTCTGTGGCTTGTGTGGTGATTCTCACACTCCCAAAAGACCTCATAGAAACCACCATACAGAGTAGATGCTGCGGTGCACCTC
This sequence comes from Galeopterus variegatus, assembly GCF_000696425.1. Taxonomy (NCBI): domain Eukaryota; kingdom Metazoa; phylum Chordata; class Mammalia; order Dermoptera; family Cynocephalidae; genus Galeopterus; species Galeopterus variegatus. The sequence goes on from NW_007727189.1 coordinate 127,428, forward strand.
TGGGATCCACCCCTCAGGACCAAGATGCCCATCCTCCTGCTACCTGAGCTTCCTGTTGGTTTCCTACTTAGGCCTTGGTTCTAACTACACTGCAGGATAATGTTTCTCTCTGTCTAATTCCACTGCCTTCAGTACTCTTCATATGTGATCATGAATTTCTCAGTAAATCCCTACATGTAAATCTCAGTCTCAGCATCTGAGTCCCAGAGAACCTGAGCAAAGACACTATGGCATTCCAAAACCATTGATGCAGGCCCACAACCACACATAAACCCACTTCCAGGTGTTCCAGCCAGACCTAAGACTTTCCTTTTAGGAGTTCCACACAGCCCTTGATCCCACAACTGCACTTGGGACAGGTGCACATACCATTCACTGGGCTCATCCAGAGGCCCACTTTTGCTTCTTCACCCCTCCTGGAGAACTCTAAGGGCTCCTCTCCACTTTTCCCCAGTTTCCTACCTCTCTTCCATACATAAACAAACTGAGCTAAAAGGTACTGGGACCTATGGACACATGCAACACAGTAAGAATGAACACAAACTGCAAACTGAAGGACCGTGGGTCTTCAGCATGAAGACCATGAAGTTGGCCTTGTTGCGAAACTTGCCAGCAACTGAGGACAACATGGAGTCTGGTTTAAAGGCAGTTGGGGGTTGGCTGGATTGAGCTCAGTGAGGACTTCATAGAGAAAGACAGGCCCCAGATATTTCTATACACAAAAAACAAACTATCTGAAAAAAGAAATTTAAAAAAAGTCTCATTTAAAATAGCACTAAAATTTAGCTCAATAACACAGCTCAAGTACAGTTCCCACAGGAAGTTCCCCCATTTTAGAAGTAAGCAAAGGGCAAAAAATTAGTTCTGGCACAGGCGCACCACCAGCGCCTTGGGCCGCCCAGAGACCTGAGGTGTGGAGCCGGGGACCGGACCTCCCACCCACAACCAGGCACACCACCATCGCCAAGGAGCATGCCAAAAACATTACCTCCATGGGGGTGGCCCATCACAGCCACCACAGTAACCACGGCTGCCGCAAAAGTAGCTAGACATCACAACCACTACACAGATGGTCCGCCAGCCACTGGAGTATACTGACACAGGGAGAGTCACCAGCAGAGACCAAAGAAAAAAATAGGATGCCTCTCTCCACAGAGCCCATTCCAGAGTGACAGAAGAGGCATCTGTTCTATGATAATATTGGGGGACCTGAACACACCTTTCAGCATTGGACAGATCATCTAGGCAACAAATCAACAGAGTAACCATTACTCTTTCAGAGGGAGAGAAGAAATCTAGGGTTATCAGTGGTGGGAGAGGGTAGGGAGAAGGGATAGGGAGAGATTGGAAAAGGGGCATAAAGAATAAGTACAATTTGTAACAATATACATACTAGTAATACTGATTTGATCAACATATGTCAACACTGAATCCCAAAAATATGTATAATCAATTATGACTCAATAAAAAAAAAAGCATTGAAAGGTATAAAATACCTAGGAATAGATTTAACCAATGAAGTGAAAGATCTGTTCACTGAAAGATACAAATGAAAGAAAATGAAGCACACATAAATAATAAGGTATCCATGCTCATGGATTGAAAGAATATTGTTAAAATTATTAAAATGTCAATACTGGCTAGCTAGTTAGCTCACCTAATTAGAGCACAGTGTTATAACACCAAGGTCAAGGGTTCAGATCCCCATATCAGCCAGCTGCCAAAAACATATATATATATATATATATATATATATATATATAAAATATGTCCATACTTCCAAAATCTATAGATTCAGTATATTCCCTACCAAAATTCCAATGCCATTTTTTCACAGAAATAAAAAAAATCCTGAAATTTGTATAGAACCACTAAAGACCCAATATAGCCAAAGCAATCTTGAGAAAGTACACAGCTGAAGTCATCACATTTCCTGACTGAAACTCTATTTTAAATCTGTAGTAATATATAACAGTATGGTACTGGCACAAAAACACATAGACTAATAGGGCACAATAGAGAGCCCAGAAATAAACCCTTAGGGGTCTTCAGAAAATTCATGGAAAGATTCATATTATCTTTTAGTTCCATTTTTCCATGAAATTTTTGAAGTACCCTCATATATCTGACAACATGATTGAAATTGGGCAAAGGACCTGAATAGATATTTTCCAAAAGCACACAAATGGCCAACTGGTTTATGAAAAGATCGTTAATCGTCAGGGAAATGAAAACCAAAACCACCATAAGTTATCACCTCATACCTCTTAAGCTATTATCAAAAAGACGAGAGATAAGTGTTAGAGTGTGGAGAAAAGTGAACTCTAGTACACTCTTGGTGGGAGTGTTAATCAGCATAAACATTATGGAAAACAGTGTGGAAAGTTCTTCAAATATTAAACATAGAACAACCATACAATTCAGCAATCCCATATCTGGGTATATATCCAAAGGAAATGAATTCATTGTCTTGAAGTGATATCTGCACCCTCACAATAACTACAGCATTATTCACAATAGCCAAGATGTGGAAACAACTTAAGTGCCTGTCGATGAATGAAAGTATTTTTAAGGGCCGGCCCGGTGGCGCACTGCTACAGTGCGCCGCTTGGGAGCGTGGTGGCGCTCCTGCCGAGGGTTCGGATCCCACATACAGACCGGTTCCCGCTCACTGGCTGAGCAAGGTGCGGGCGCGACACCGAGGGTTGCGATCCCGTTGCCGGTCCCGGTCCGGTACGGGCGCGACACTGAGGGTTGCAATCCGTTGCCAGACACGAAAAAAGACAAAAAGGGAAAAACAAAAAAAGAAAGTATTTTTAAAATGTGGTGTATTCAAGGGTACTTCAAAAAATTCATGGAAAAATGGAATTAAAAGATAACGCGAATCCTTCCATGTACTTTTTGAAGACTCCTTGTGTGTGTGTGTACATATATATTCATATGTATACATATAATGGGATATTATTCAACCATAAAAAGAAAAAGATCCCAGGGCTGACCGGTTAGCTCACTTGGGAGAGTGTGGTGCTGATAACGCAAGAATCAAGGGTTCAGATCCCTGCACAGCCAGGCACCAAAAAGAGAGAGAAAAAAAAAAAAAAAAAGAAGAAGAAAATCCTATTATTTGTGACAACGTAAATGAACCTAGAGAATGTTATGCCAAGTGAAATAAGGCAGACACAGAAAGACAAAATACTGTATGATCTCACTTATGTGTAGAATCTAAAAATGTCCAACTCCTAGTAGAATGGTGGTTGTCAGGGGCTCTTGGGTGGGGAAAATGGAGAGAAGTTGGTCAAAGAATACAAAGTTTCAATTATAAAATGAAGTTCTGTGGAATCTAAAGTACATCTTGGTGACCATAGTTAATAATACTGTATTGTATTCTTGAAATTTGCTGAGAGTAGATCTTAAATGTTCTCACCACACACACACTATAACTATGTGATGCATTAATTAACTCGACTGTGGTAATCATCACAATGTGTATATATATAGAATTGTATATGTTTAAGGTGTACAATCTGATGATTATATTAAATCATCAGATTGTACACCTTAAACATATACAATTCTTATTTGTCAATAATACCTCAATAAACCACAGTCGAGTTAATTAATGCATCACATAGTTATAGTGTGTGTGTGGTGAGAACATTTAAGATCTACTCTCAGCAAATTTCAAGAATACAATACAGTATTATTAACTATGGTCACCAAGATGTACTTTAGATTCCACAGAACTTCATTTTATAATTGAAACTTTGTATTCTTTGACCAACTTCTCTCCATTTTCCCCACCCAAGAGCCCCTGACAACCACCATTCTACTAGGAGTTGGACATTTTTAGATTCTACACATAAGTGAGATCATACAGTATTTTGTCTTTCTGTGTCTGCCTTATTTCACTTGGCATAACAGCTGGAAAAACCATAAAGCACTTTGGAAAGTTTGTGAAAAATCTAATGATTAGATTTTTCTAAAAATCTAAAACAAATGTAAATCAAAGTTAAACGAAAAATTCTAAATCAAAGTTAAACAAAATGACAATATCTAGTATTTAGAAATGAATAACACGAGCTGATTATAGGATACCACTAATTCTTATTTCAGAAGGTAATAATTTTTAATAGAAAAGTATAAATTGAACAAAATAAAATTTATCTCGAGCTTCAAAAAGAACAATGAATTAAATGTAAAAGAACTACAAAGAAAAAAGTAAATCCATTACAAAAAGTTAAGACTTTTAATGGTCCTTTAAAGACATATCTTGTAGTGATAGAGTCAGTCGTTTCTTGCTCCGTTTCTCTCCTCCCCACAACCCCTACCCCATCCCGGGAAAGAGGGTGACCCACAACTGACTGAATCAAGTCACAGCTCTCTGACTGCATAGGGAATACAAATGGAAGTAATCTTCTGATACAAATAAATACAAAATACACAGCCTTGTAGAAAGAAGTTTTCTAATTCTCATCCTCATCTGTACAATCTAAAAAATCAAATTTTAAATTAGATTATAAAGCCACAAGACAATATATTATAACTTTATCATTCAGATCCAATCAACTCACCACTCTGGATCCGGGTCTTCTCTTCACTACTATGTGTTTCCCTCTCTCATTCTGTAAATCTACCCTACCTTTTTTTGCTTTCCTGTTTTCCTTCTCGGTTTCTGCTCACTTTGTGCCCCTCTCCTCTCCTGTTTCTCCCCTTCTCTCTATTCCTTCTCTTCTACTTGTTCTGCCCCATTCTTGCTACTTATTTCACCTCTTGTTGCACTTTTTCCCCAATTTTTCTGATTGTCCTAAATCTCTACGTATTTCTGCCTCTTTCTTCTCCCACTTCTACTCCAGGGTGCTCGCCCTGTTACATTTCCTCTTTCCATGTTACACCACCTTTGTCCCCTCTCCCTGGCACCCTCAGATCCCTATGCTAACTCCATGCTGATTCTCCCCCACCAACTGCTCCCTCCTTCAGTCCCAGCACCAAGTTGCTCTGTCTGCCTTGGCTCCAACTCTTGGCTACAATTCTTCTGTCTTCTTGCTTACTCTGTCCCCAGTGCCCTTTATTACCCTCTCTCCTACTGCTGATCAAGGGCCCCTCTCCCTATTTTGCTCCCCTTCATCTCCCTGGAGATGCCCCTTTTCTCTAAATTCCTCTATTTGCTTTCCTTCCCCTGCTTCTTTCCCGGCGTGTTCTCTCTCATCTTGGTGTCTGTATGTAAATCCCTAAATCATCCTCCACTTTGCCATCTGTTTGAGATTCTCCCTCATTCCTCTTTTCTCCTAATTTTTAAATTTCTCTCCGTCGCTGTCTCTCTCACGATCCCTCTCCCCCACACATTCAGAAGGAGGGGGATGGAGTAAGATGGCCGGCTCCCGGAAGAGCGCATTTTTCAGTGAGGTGGAATTTGGGATGGAAGGACGCTGTATGTCACAAGACAAGCCCAGGTCACCTCCCCCAACACGGGGTCAGGGGAGCGGTGACTGTGAAGTGGAGGCCTGGGGAGGACACGAGGTGCTGGGCTGTGGTTTCTCAGCAGAGTGCGGGTCTGCAGAATCCCAGGACCGGGGAGAGGAAGCGGCTCTTCCCGGAGCAGGGCGGGGGGGGGGGGATTGCCCCCCCGGGGCAAATAAGGGCGAGGCGTGGGGGGCCGAAATGGCCTGAATCCACTCCGCGGGTGAGGGCTTCACAAGACGCGGGGTGGTCAGTCAGTCATAAAAGGGGTTTAAGCAGGAAAAATGACCCGAAAGGAGGTGTCCATGGTACTAAGGCAGAAAGACAAGGGACAGGGGGACAGGCGACAGAGCAATTTTAAACCGAAAGGGAAGCAATCCTTCACAGGGTGAAGTCTGAATTTACTTCGGGTGAAGGACCACGAAGCACAGGTTTAATCTAGATAGACGGGAACTCACGCGCAGCCGTGAGACCTCCCGTCAGGTCCGCTTCCGGGTCTGCGGGAAACTGCGCGCGCGCGGAGGGAGAAGACTGGGCGGCCGGGGGGGG